>NC_068985.1:37184168-37204984 GCF_001194135.2 Octopus bimaculoides
ATATATATATATATATATATTGTATAAAAGACCGTGGATGAGGTCAAAACAATGCGAAGTAAATGCAAGGTAAATCACAAGAAAACAAATATGTGAATTAATGTAGACTTACCTTGTATTCGATATTTCGGGGTTATGATCCCATTTTCAAGACATTGATGAATGTTGCCGATGTGCATGTGTGTGAGCGTCAATTTCTTGAAAATGGCGTCATAACCCCGAAATATTGAATACAAGGTAAGTCTACATTAATTCACATATTTTTCTTCTGATCTACCTTGCATTTATTTCGCATTATTTTGGCCTGATATATATATACTAAAAGGTTAACCAAGTCTCGCAATACCTCGAGCTTCATAAGTGCAAGAAAGAACCACTGATTTTATAGAAAAAGTGAGCCTATAAAAGTTAAATTGAAAAATCTAAACACGCTGGCACATGGTGAGCTGTCGGTCGATCATATTGGCATATGTATGCGCACGCCTACTCTTAATTTTTTTTTCTTTCTGAAAGACTAGCAGTTTGTTATGCATACCGATGCTCTAGCAATTCCACCTATCTATCTCTTTGGATTCTTAGTATTATTTTCGATCCCGAAATGTTAAATTAAATTTAGGTGTCGGTGGGATTTGATATCTAAATGCAGAGAGTTGGTACACAGCATAGCATTCGATGTAGTGCTTTAACATCTCTGCTATTTCAACATCATATATGTGTATATACATGCATATACACATATGCTTACACACTTTAATGTGTATATGTGAGTATATATATATATATACATGTATGCATGTATATGTGTGAATGCCTTGCGCGCGCACACACACACACACATACACACACACACACGGATATTTGATTCTGTTTATATGGGGAAAGACTTTCTTTTAAGACATTAAACACAAAATTGTTTTTGTTTCGATTTTTACCAAGATATTTTCATCGGCTTAAAGATATGAATAAAGCACACACACACACACGCACACACACACACACACACACACACACAGAGTCATACACACACACATATATATACACTGCACATACACTTTAAATTAAAAAAAAACGTTTGTGTTATCTATATCTCATTTTTCTTATCTATATCACATGAATTCGCTCATACACATACGCGACACATGTGTTTGTTTGTGTTTGTGTATGTGTGTGTTTGTGTGTGCGTGTGTGTATGAAAATAACATTGTACATTTATATTTTTCACTTTGCATCAAAATCATTTTCCAACATGAACTCGAAGCAGCTTTACCATCAATCGAAAAACAATATCGGTTTGATATCGGTGCATGGGGCGCAGAATAGTGTTGTTTCTGAATCATATAGTAATTTTAGATGACAATATTTCATGTATAATAAGTCGATCCAGTTGTCAAAAAGTCAGCCAAAATAACCGATATCTATCTATTCATTTATCTGACCAATTTCGGAGACGAAGGTCTGCTGTCTGAGGCCAGGTTTATTGCTAATAATTCAAAACTCTATGATAAAAAATCGTATTAGTTATGGACATAAAATATGTAATAAATTGATAGTAAGAAAATAATAATGGTATTAATAATAATCACCACTGTAATATGACTAATGAAAAATATAACAAATGATATCTGTTATAGTTCTCATGTTTAAAATATTTTACTGATTCGAGTAACGGGGTGTTTTTTTTAATGAATAACACTAATTTCAGCGTATCGAGAGTATACTGATTTCAAATTTTGGCGCAAGGTCAGCAATTTTGAAGGAGTAAGTCGATTAAACTGACTCCAGTACTTAACTGGTATTTATTTTATCGACCCCGGAAGGTTGAAAGGCAAAGTGGACCTCGGCGAAATTTGAACTCAGAACGTAAAGACAGACGAAATACCATTAAACATTTTGTCCGACGGAATTTGAACTTAGAACGTGAAGACGGAAGAAATGCCGCTAAGTATTTCGTCCGGATGAATTTGAACTTAAGACGTGAAGACAGATGTTATGCCGCTAAGCATTTCGCCCGGTGTGCTAACGGTCTTGTCAGCTCGCTACCTTAATGTCGAGAATATACTAAAATGAGTAATAATTTCTTCAAATTGTGGTATAAGTCCAGAAATTTTGTTGGGAGGTGTAAGACCCTTCGAGGGTGGATTAAATAAATACCAGTTATAGATTGGTACTTATTTAATCAACACTGGAATGACGAAAGACAAAGTCCACTACGGCGGAATTTGAACTCAGAGCCTACAGAGCCAGAAGAAATGGCTTGTTAGCTTGTCCCGTTCATATATTTTCTACCATTGGTACAAAGCCGGCAGTTTTGGGCAAGGGCTGAAATCGATTACAACGACCCAAGTGCTAAACTGATATCTATTTTATCAACCCAGAAAAGTAAAAAAAGTCTCAGACTATCTTAATGGAATTTGAGCTCAGAACGTAAATAGCCAGAAAAAAATGAAGTTAAGCATTTTGGTTGGCGTGCCAATATGTCTGGCAGCTGGCTATCCTGGTTGTGTGGTAAGAAGTTTGTTTCCCACCCATATGATTCTGGGTTCAATCCCACTACGTGACTGCTTGGATCGAAGCTTTGTGAGTGGATTTAACGGAAACTTAATGAAGCGCGTTGTATGTATATATATATATATATATATGTATATGTATGTGTGTCTATGCCTGCGTTTGATCGTGAACACCGCTTGATAACCGGTGTTGTTCTGCTTTTGTCCCCATAACTTAGTGGTTCGGTAAAAAAGAAAAGATCGATAAAATAAAATCCAGGCTTAAAAGAAGATGCACACTGGGGTCTCTTCGTTCGATTAAGATTCTTCAAAGCGGTGCTCCAGCACGGCCGCAATCTAATGGCTGAAACAAATAAACGATTATAAAATTTGTAGTGCCGTAAAAAAATCGGCGATGAAAATTGTTTCTAACATAAGCAGAAGGCCAGAAAATTCGTAGTACGTTCTTTTATGGACATGAGAAGGATGAAAGACAAAGTTGTTCTTGGAAAATCTGAACTCGAAGCGTAAAGACCCGCGAGAAATAACGCAAAATGCTTTATCAACGCTCTACCGATCCGTGCTCAATTGATGCATATTTTAACAACCTCGAAAATATGTCAGCCTCGCTGGAATTTGAACTCAGGACGCAAAAATTCGGTAGAAATACCGTTCGGCGTTTTGCCCTACCGATTTTCCTTACTGAGAGCTTGTAATGTAAACGGTAGTAATAGTCGTGTGTGTTTATTCTACAGAGCAACAACTGCGGTAATAATTTATACATATTGCTTTCAAATTTTTGCACAAGGCCAGCAATTTTAGGAGAGAGTATGTCAATTACATCAACTCCGGTGGACAACTAGTATTTTTTTTCATCCACTCCGAAAGGATAAAAGACATAGTTGATGTCGGCGGAATTTGAACTCAGAACGTAAGGACAGATAAAATACCGCTAAACACTTTGCCCGCAGTGCTAACGATTCTGCCAGCTCACGGCATCCAATAAATTGTAGATATTAATATTAGCTATTCATTTCCATTGGGTTTGACTTTGACATTCACCCTTTCGGGGGTCGATAAAAAGAAGTACTGCTTGAGCACTGGGGGTCGCTGTAATCGACTTTTCCTCTTGCCCCGAAATTGCTGGCCTTGTGCCAAAATTTGAAACCAATATTAATTATCCTTTTATTCCGACGTGGTTGACTTTGCCTTTCATCCTTCGGAGCCAATAAAATAAAAACCAATTGAGCACTAGGGTCGATGTTATCGACTTAACCTTCTTCCTCGAAATTGTTGGTGTTAAGCCAAACTTTAAAATCACTATTTTTGCTGCATTGGACGTAGTGTCGCATAGAAACACACATTGTCAAAGATAAAACAGACGAGAAACAAAATGTTGGTAAGACATCATTTAGAATGAACCTGTATTTGTATGTCGTTCTTGTTTTTGAATCCCAGGCCGACTTATGCTTGAAGGTATTCCAGCCGTGGACATCCTGTGTTTTTTTAGAGGTGTCTAGCATTATTAAACCAATATACCCCCTCCTACTTAGGACGACAGTATATGTGATTTGAGATAGATTTGATTGCTATTTTTAACATATTATGCCACCACTTAAAGGTTAGGTTCCTTTGCTTCATCGTCATCATCATCATCATTATCATCATCATCGTCATCGTCATCATCATCATCATCATCATCATCGTTATCATCATCATCATCATCATCATCATCATCATACCTCAGCTGATGGTTGCCATACTCCTCTGCCCAAACTAGTTGTGGCCATCTTACTTTTTAGGGGGTCTCGTGGACTATTTGTCAAATATACTCTTCCTTTCTTGTCTTTTAGACGACAGTGTACGTGATTTGAGAAAGATTTGTTGCTATTTTTAGCACATTGAGCCACCACAAATCTCCCTTGCATCATAATGCAGAAGACGCCAGCTGTCCTTCTTGCAACCATTGAATTTTTTCCCAAATATGTTCTAGATATCGGAGCGATTAGCCCAGGCTGTCGGTGAGATTTCAATGCAGAAAACCGAAGGAATCTCGTGCAACGTTCTGATATTTCTGCTCACCCACCACGTTAGACTAGTACTTCATATTATCAATCACCGAATAATGAAAGGCAAATTTGACCTCGGCGAGAGTTGAACTCAGCACGGTGAGTTACTCGGAATGTATACGACAGGGGAATTCATTCTGACGTCATAACCACTCTGACAAGTTCACAGTTTTCTTGTTTGTTTTTGTTTTGTTTATATATCTATGAGAGTGCGAATGCGCATATGCATATGCATATGCAAGTGCACATGTATCGGATCTGTAGTTTATTGCGAATTGGAGTTCCCTGTGTAGATTCCTGGTTATATTCTACAGATTTGTCTAAATCCAGTGATACTACCCAGAACCAACAGTTAGATTTGATGACAATCTTTACGTCCGCCTGTTAACTGGGTTATGAATCTAGAAATCTCTAACATTATTGCATCCCACTACAAAAAAAAACAAAAAACAAACAAACAAACGAAAATCAAAATCCCAAGCAACAGAATAAAAGAGAACAAACAACGAAGAAAAAAGAAAACTGCATGAGATGTCGCTGATTGTTTCGTACTTCAAATGTTTTACAATTCATTTCACAACGTTTTTATAAAAGAGAGCTTGGTTCTGCTCATTCCTTTGTGTTTTTTTTTACCGTTTTGTGACGTCACTCGTTTTTATTTCTGCTGTTATTCATGCATATATCTTCTTTTGTCTCTGGTCTCTGATCTAGTTGTTCTATGAAATGTAGGCAGCTGGTTGTTGTTTAGCCATAGGTCGGCACTGATCAAGCAGACCTATGATCAAAAAGCTTTCCATTTATTGCCTTCCTATCTTATTTATATGCATGGTATCTAGAGGATAATATTATCCTATGGATCGTTGAATATTGTTTTCAAAAGCTCGTTATTTAAACTGAGGTTTTTGGCTGTCATTTCTAAAAAATCAGGTGATTATGTAGAGGTTTCAGTCCATGAAACAATTAAATGCAACCAGCTGTTTCATTGCACCAAATATACTTAACAAACTTCTAGGGTTCATAGTTGGTGATAGCTCATATAAAGATCTGGTGACAAGAAATTTCATAGTCATGTGACTGAAATTTGGGAGGCGGGTACCGTTCAGAAATCCATCATGTGTGCGCGCATACACAGACACACATACACACAGAGACACATACACATACACACATACACACACGGACGCATGCGCACACATTTAAATACATACACGTGTGTGTATATGTGCGCTTGATCTGCTTGATCTGCCATGTTAAAGACGATTCACTGAATAATGTATTCCAAGAAATTTAAGGCCACATTAAAAACTAGCTTTCCTCTACAGTAATAGACAAAAACACCCATAATTTTGTATTCAGTAAAGCATAATCTTAGGTATTTCAGGAGATAGAGAGACCACTTAATATATCCTGACTTGCTTTGACTGATAGTTTTAAAATTAATATTAGTCGTTCTAGTATTGGAAATAGCACGTGCTGTATTTGTATTATTGATAGTACTAGTTGAAGTGTTGCTTGTAATAATGCTATTATAATGATCACATTAGTGTTATCAATGGCATATACTAATTGGTGGTAGGGAGACCGTATTTCGTTATGCAACCATGATATTCTACCGTGTATATTAAAGGCTTTATAAGTCAATACTGTGTCCTATCGTGTTAGTAGTGCGAGTCAATCACTTTTTAAAGTTACGTCTACAATTTTTTTTATAATTAGAGCCAGTACTGAAAGTTATGATGTTTCGTGTACAAACACGTCAATGTAAACCATGCGATCGAGGATAGAAAATTACATATTAAACACATTCTTGGTAACTGGTATGTATGTATTAATATGTAAAATGGGTCTTTGTGGTTTGAGGGTTTGAGTCACTACATGTCGAAAGCTTTAAATTTTTTTTTTAATGTAGCATATAGATGTAATTTGTGACGCTGAATTCGAATTTATTATTCATTTATTTCAGAAAAATTTTGCGAAAATATTACAGGTGTTCAAAGTTTGATAATTTTCAGAATTTTCAGCCAATCAGAAAACAGCGCGTTCGCTTCCTCCTCCATCATGTCACAGTAGTGATAAGCGGGGTGGGGTGTATCGGCATGTCAAAATCTCTATACTGTTCTCTAATCGAACTCCTGCTGTTATGAAAACAAACAATAATGGAACACGTGGAAGTTACACTCCTTGTGCGCATGCACAGCAATTTAGTTACTATAGTTCTTTGTTACTAACATAACTTCACAGTGATGTGTAAGATACTCGCTTCTGATTGGCTAAAATACCCAAAATTTGCAAACTTTAAAGGCTAATAACTTTTTAATTATAAATTTATAGCAAAAATGAATTTCATTTTCATAATTAGTTCACAAAACTTAACCTATATACAAAATTTGAAAACAACTGGAACAAAATTGGAGACAGTGACTTAAACCACGAAGATCCTGTAAAATTGGTATATCCAATTGTGATACACCGCGAAATTTAGTGGCTGTTTAATCAACATGCTCATGGGTGATTATTGTGTTGGATATGGTGCTGAAGAAGGAGCAAAAACTCCTGAAAATTGTATATACACCCGTTACCTATTTTTCTATCTTCAACCATGTTGATTACACATAGGCATTTGCACATGAAACGTTGTAACTTTCAGTGTCGGCTGTAATTTCTGTAAAATGTCTATAGAGAAAGCTTTTAAAAAGTTATTAATAGTACGTAACGTATTAATAATTCATGTAGTATTATTAATAGATTTTGGAGTATTAGATATCACAGTACTATTATTGAAGACGTGTCGAAGAGAAAATAAAAAAAAAAAATTGAAGGGTGGCAGAAAAATGATGATGATGGTGGTGGAGAAAAAGCGAAGATTCATGATGTTGACGGTACATGTGCATACGAGTAAATGTTGGCGATGATAACACTCACAATGATGATGATTTTGATACTGCTGAGAATGTTTTTTTTTTTTTTATAACGATAATGATATGATGACAGCATCGTAGAAGAAAATGGCAGTGAAGAAGGAGTAAGATGAGACTAGAACTGAATAATAAACATGATACATTAGATAAATTGTAAATATATTCCCGCGATGACTAATTGTTTTGAACTCTGATTCTTTGGGGTTCACTACGCATTATAACTGTAAACAATTCCCTTTATGTTTTCTCTTATTCTGACAATTTATTTTCTCGATTTGTGTTTGTGTCTGTGCGTGTGTTCACGTGTGTTCACGTGTGTGTGTATTGTTTTATTCTTATATTCATTGATAGCTTCAGTCATTGCTGTGGTGCTACGTTCAATGGATGAGTCGATTATATCGGCTTCAGAGCTATTGTCGAACCGAGAATTTACTGGACACAAAAACAAATATAAACACAGAATGAGCGCTCACATATACACACGTGTGAGTATGTATGTATGTATGTATGTATGTATGTAACTATATGCGTGTGTGTATGAATGTGAATGTGCGCCTGTGCGTGTGTGTTTGCGCGACCGCAAGTGCTCAGAGGACGAATTTCTGTGCAGTTTCCGTCTACCAAATTTCAAACACAAGGCAACGTAATCTCATCTAAACCATTAATACAGTTTTTGTAGCGAAAATTCAAAAACTGAAGTTCACAATGTACGTACTCTTTAAAGAAAATATGTGAAGAAAATACACGTAGTAGTTATAATAGTTTTGAGCTGATAGCAGCTTGATTTGTTATTATGGAAACAGGCACAAACGCGTCTGTGACTTTCGCTTGGCTAAAATTACCCCAAATTTTCGAAATTTTAAAACATATTAACTTATTATTTCTTAATTTATGGCAAAAATGAATTTCATTTTCATAATTAGCATACAAAACTATATCAGTACAGCAAATTTGAAAACAATTGGAACAGAATTAAAAAAAGAAAGATTGAAAACTGTGACAGCAGCTGAAAATATCCCTATATTTTATTAGACAGTAAAATGTGGTGTTACTTTTTGGAACAAAGAGCCTATTAACCTGATTTCCGTGTACTGTAATGCGTAGGGACCGCATATTGGGTAATTTCCTATTCACTAAATATAAACAGAAACCTCCAAACACCCCTGTTAATTTAACTTCGGTCGTCTCTGATCCTCTTCAAAGCATAGAGAAATATACATTTCAAGTGTTTATGGCAACCTAGCTCGCCTAATTCATTGTCTACCTCTTTTTACCCTTCACTATTAATTTCTGCCTGCCGTTTTTATAAACTGTCATTCGACAGCGAACATTTAAAAAACAAATAGAAAACATGTCGTGTCACATTGACACTATTTTCTTTACCACTAAATGGTTGGTAATATATATCTTATTGTACATAAACACTACAAAATGCCATGAATGTACCATGTAACATGTCAACTTTTTCTATTTGTTGACGACATTCATGCACTCGTATTTTTATCTTCGTTCCACGTTGGAACACAATAAAACTTGTAGTTGAAATATAAATAAAAAGCAAAATGCAGTTAAGGAATTCAAGTATGTATTTATGGTCTAATACAGACCAAAGGGCAACAACAATGACATTCGAAGATTCTCTCGAAACTAATAAAATCAATACGGTTGTTGTTAATCTTTAACATTCCTACAGAAAAAGAAAAGAAAAAAAAAAGAATCGTAGTGAGGAAGGAAATTCTTGCGCTTTGATGGTCTGAGACAGTAAAGACGGAGGATAACGGTTAATATGATATTTGCGTTGTAAGGCGACGAACTGACAGAATCGTTCACCTGCCCGGCAAAAATCCTTATCGGTATGTTGTCCGTCCCTATGTCCAGCGTTCAAATTTCGCCGCAGCCAACATCTCCTTTTATCCTCTCGGGATCGATAAAATAAATACCAGTTGAGCACTGTGGTCAATGTAATCGAGTTAGCCCGTGAACACGCTGACTTTGTGCCTAAATTCGAAACCAATACGATATTTTACTTTAGAAGATTTGAGGCCATTCGTTAATTATTTGCACTAATCCTAACAAATTAGTAAACACTTACGTAGAAAACACACATTCTTGCCAGAATGGAATATTTTTATGACACATTCATTCAAATTTATTGCATGTTTTCTATTTTTCATACTCTATTTTTTCTATTTCTTAACATTCTTATAACAAAATTAGATGGTTTTTATCACACGGTTGTTTGGCGATTCACCAAGAGAGCCAGAACATACAGAAATAGCAAACAAATAACTCATTATTCCCAATCTATCATCCTAACCAATAAAGCATACAATGTATGATCTAATCCCGGAAACACTGTGATGAAGTGTCAATATCTGGAAAGCCTTTTAAAATATGTACTATTCAATCACAACATACTTCTGATAGAAACGTTGTTGATTTTCAGTGCTAAATTTATTTCCACGATAGCCCATACATGCTGGAATTCAAAGTGACGCGTGAACATGAAAATCGTACTTTTCTCAAGATAAATCTGTGGCACAGGTGAAGTTTGATAGGTGAAGACGAAAAAAAAAGAAAACCGAATTGGTAGGATTTCTCTACTGCAACAGTTTGCAAAGATTTTAGTTAAATTCGAATACAAAGGAACCTGGATGGTGTTTCAGAACTCACACGCAGGACATATTAATAACATAAACATTAAAAATGTTCTACTTAAAAATATTGAAAATTTTTGCTCCAGATGGTGACTAAAATTATCGTAATTTTCGAAAGCCCGCCTGTCCTCGGCAGGTTTCCCAGGCTCACATGCGTTCCCCACTTAGACTATACGCTTAGCCTGTGTGGAGCAGCGAGTTTTGAATTAGCTTTGTTCGTAGAAGATTTCCATCTCCAGTTCCCTGTCAACCATAATCCATCTTGATCTGGTTTCTACTGCCATAGTTAATTCCTTAGTAGTTTTCTTCACTTTAGGTTCCGTACATTTATTTACAATCATTTCAATTCAAATATGTCTAAGTACGCACGCACGCACGCACGCATGCGTGCGTGCATGCGCGCGCGCACACACACACAAACACAAACACACACACACGGACACACACACACGGACACACACACACACACACACAGACACACAGACACATACACACAGACACACAGACACACATACACAGACATACACAGAGACACAAACACACAGACACACAGACACATACACACAAACACAGACACAGACACAGACACACACACACAGAGAAACACACGGACACACACACACACAAACACATGCACACAGGCACACAGACACAAATAGACAGACACACACACACAAACACAAACACACACACATACACACACACACACACACACACGCGCGTTTATACAGTCATGCAGTTAATCCTCCCTCTCTTTCACACATACATACTCTCACACTCTCTCGCCCCATCACTTTGCCTCCTTATATAACTTCCTTTCCTAAGCCGTGTCACACTCTCCCACTTACTTTGTTTCCCTCCATATCTCCATACCTCCCTATATCACTGTCGCTTTCTCTGTGTCTGTATCTGTCTACCACCCATTCACAAATGCACGCACACAATCACACATGGACACCTAACTCTTTCTCTCTCTGTCTGTCTGCTTGCCTCTCTTCTCCCTCTCTTTGCTTGCAAATACATATAGATATTAATGTACACGCTCATAAAAAAAACATATATGATAAAATACTTTGGGTTGAAGGTGATATTTTTTCATTATTATTGACTTGGGAGAGAGGCGAGTCAAGTATAGCCTTAACCTGCAGAGAATAGAGAGGAAACGACTAAGCATTCTGAGATTAATTTATTCTCAATGAAACCACAGCACGTTGGAAAAAGACGAAGAGATAGAAAAGCATTATTTCTCTTTCTAAATCGCAGGACCAAAATGGGAGAGGCAAGAGAAAAACAAGAATGATCAAAAAAGTGAAAAAAAAATGATAAAAATGAAGGGAAAAAAACAGAATTAAAAAGATTCTAAAGCAAGATATGAAATGGAATGAAAAATATAAGAATAATTTTGGGAAGGAGACAAAAACAAATAGTGAAATGAAATATATAAACCAAAAACAAAGAATTCGAATAATAGCAGTAGTGGCCACAACATTAGTAGCAAAAACAACAATATTAGCCACTTCTACAGTCAGTGTTGATAACAACCACAACAGGAACAACGATATCAGTAATATCAATGATATGGAGAATGGCAGAAATAATAATAATGCTTTCTACTAAAGGCACAAGGCCTGAAATTGGTGGGGAGAGGGATAGATGATCACATCAGCCCCAGTACCTGACTGGTACTTAATTTATCAACCCGGAAAGAATGGAAGTAAAGTCGACCTTGGCGGAATTTGAACTCAGAACGTAAAGACAGACGAAACGCCACTAAACATTTTTTCCCGGTGTGGTAATGATTCTACCAGCTCGCAGTCTTAATAATGATAATAACGATTTCAAATTTTGGTACAAGGCCAGCAATTTCGAGAAAGGGGATAAGTTGATTACATCAACCGCAGTGTTCGACTGATGCTTATTTTATCAACCCAGAAAGGATGATAGGCGAAGTCAGCCTCGGCGAAATTTGAACTCGGTGCGTAAAATGCTGTAAAAATGTCGCAAAGCAATTTGTCCGAGTTGCTAACGATTCTACTGGCTTACCACACAAGAAAATGATAATAATTCGGAGAGTGCAAGAGAAGGATTAGGAAGGTGCTCGAAACAAAACTAAATGGAGGGCGTATCATCAGAGCTTGAATGCAAGGGCCATGCCAGTATTAAGATAGTTTGCTTCTTCTCTGAAATGGACTTTCTTTCCCCCACCGTGTCACACTCTCTCACGAATGATCATGGGATTGCACCTAGAAAGTTCCCCTCCGAGGCACAAGTCAGGATAAGCTTATTTTGTGGAAAACCAGCAGTCACCTATGCATACCAGTCTCCCCTCTCCATGCCCCCCGATGATGCCAAGGAAAGGCAAAGGTCGAGATGGCCCGGCAAAAGTGAACAAAGAAATTTAAAAAATTGAGAAATAACTGGACCTAGCTGCAAAGATGAAGTAATGGTGGAAGACAAAAATGACAGCTGTACCTGTGATAATTGGTGCACTTGGCAAACATTCAGACTGCTAGGCTGGTACCTAAGAGGCTGAAGAATATTGGAATTGTGACAGGCGCTTTCTCCCTGTAAAATGTGCAATCCTTTATTTTGCAATAATCTTAAGAAAGATTCTTGAGACTTGAGGGCACTTGTCACCAAACTACTAGATAACATTCCTGCTGGCTAAAGTAACATGTAATAGCTTTATAATCATCATTTAAAGACCCCAAAATACAGTAAATAGAATGTAAGGGCTACAAACAGAAACAATTTCTGTAATAACATGTGCCTTTTTAAGGATTAAAATAGACGCATAAACAAATCCGCCAGAACTTATAAATTTGCCCAAAATTCAGAAATAATTAGCTTTTAGCACCACACACTCTTTCCGTGGAATAATTTTATTTTAATATACTGGAAAGTACACAACGAAAACAACACAAAGCCAGAAATCTCGGTTCAGAAATCACGCAATAAAATTGAAACCATCGCCGCTGAAACGTAAGATGCTGAGGTAGGTTAACAATTAGATACTCAAAACACATCTGGGCATCCCATCAACACAAGGTGGTGATGGTGGTGGAGTTAGTACTGTTTTTTCTTCAATAAATGTTTACAAAATTATTCTTTTTTGTGTCTTACGACTGTAAATGTTTAAGAATGCATATATTTTTTCCTTGTTTTCTTTTTCTTTTTAAATCTGTTCATTTTTTTTTTCTTTCTTGAAAATAATTTTGGGGGCGTGTTTGTTTTAGTTCTTGAAGCTATCACCGGCACCAATGTGGAGAGCACCTGCTTTTGATATATCTATGGCGGCCTTTTTGTAACGCTTGTAAATGTTGTAAATATTTGTCCAAGATATATAAACAGCTAAAAATGTCTAAAGATAAACTTCTGACGTAGATTTTTAAGGTAAAGCTTCAAACAATCAGAAAGAATTCTGAGAGTAAAATGGAACAAAACATTTTTATACTAAGGCAATCCTGTTAAGAACCATTTTTTCACAGTAAACTGATACAAATATACATTGGCTTCAACATGCAGCTGCAGTTGCGACGATAATAATAATAAATACTTCAACTTATGGGTCAAGGTTGCTAATATTAGAGGGAGGGGTATAGACGATTGTATCATTTTCAAGACTTCAATGCTATTTTATTTTATTGATCCCGAAAGGATAGAAAACAAAATTAAATTAACAGTGTTTACAGTGTTGTTTTCGTTGTGTATTTTTCAATATATTAAAATAAAATTATTCCGCGGAAAGTGTGTGGTACCAAGAACTAATTATTTCTGAATTTTGGGCAAATTTATAAGTTATCACCTCCTTCCCCTTTGGGAGGAATTTGTATTCAGAATGTAAAGACGGACGAAATACCACTAAACGATTCTGCCAGCCAACCGCCCTAAGTTCCGGAAGAAGCATTGCAAACCATTTTGACTGACTCTCTAACGATTCTTCAAGCACGTCACTTTAATAATAATAGGGGTGATAATTAATTATTTCTATGTGGCATTGGGATACTTTAGGACAAAGGTCACTGGTAGACTTTGTACTCGTCTCTGATCTATTAATTCTCTGCTGAACGTTCGTATAAAGAGAGGGGCAAAGCTATAAATTGGTTACCACCTTGTTATCAGCATCTTGAGGCTATTAACAACAGGGAAAACTCACAACACTGGTAAGTCGAGTGCCACTTACAAGATGAAGAAGGAAGCCTTGGCGGATGATCAAGTCAGAAACAAATCTGAGGACACTATTATTCAGAGAAAACTAATGGCAAGTGTTTTTTTTTCCGGCAAATTCTTCTTCACCTGTAGAGTGCTGCGGACAATAGTGGCTTGGTGTGACGCTCGGTAATAAAAGAAACCCTACTTTAACTAGGATGTTAAAAATGCCATTAGAGAAAGAAAGGAAGCTTACAACGCATGGCTTGGAAGCATGTCTTCTCTTTGGTACAAGTGTTATACCGAGGCGCAAAAAGTTGCAGCAACGAAAGTAAAATGGTATAAGGCTATGTCATAGGAGGGCTTTGTGATTAAACTGGAATCTGACCTTAGATTAAGCAATAAAGTATTCTGGCAGGCCATCCGTTGAATTTGTAACCAGAAGCCCTCTTCCTCAATCCTAGGAATGTTTGATTTGTTCCCCAAGAATCTTCACCTTGAAACTTTTTTCAATGTGTGCTATATCACATGATATAGTGAACCTTTCGAAAACTTGCGTCATTTATTTCCGCCCTATCTGTTGCTTTGACTTTGTATTTTTGTATAGACCTCATTGATTCACTGTTCTTCTAAGCAACAAAGAAAGTGCAAAGGTATTTATTAACATCTTTATTGTTGTTGTTGTTGATGCTTTTGTTGTGCTTTACTTCCGTTCAGTGATGGGGGGGGGGGGATGACTACACCGGCGACCCTTTTAAGTTTTGTGAGACTCGGAAACTGCTGGGAGAAAAGGTGAAAGTTTTTTTTTCCGGAACCAGTGAGCTGTCTAGGATGCTTGCAACGCATTGCATCCGCTAAAGTCACCCTAGGCTCAAAAGATCGAGTTAGACCGGACGACGAATCAGTTTCACATCCTTTAGTTTTATTAATCGTTGTCCCTGCTTTTATTATTTTACTTTTTTTCTGTAGATTTTGTTCTAGTTCGTTTTAGACGCAAAAAATTAATCTTTGCCCCTGGTATGAAAAAAGAGAAAAATACCGACAAATACTAAAGGCGAAGTAGATGATATAGAAACGAGTGCGTGAAAAAAAACAAACTAAAAATAATATAATTCTCAACAATCTTTAATCGCCATAATTGTTCATAGTGACAGGGCTTAATGAGATAGGATAAGATTAATTGAAAGTTGTCAGATCAGATAAATGATAAATTTATTTCATGACAGCCAGAAAAGAGGTGTGTTTTCTTTTGACCGGTATCATTATGGTGTCTATACAGTGTTACTTTACATTACATTAATAAAGTTAAATGTAATTCTATAATTCTATAAGCATACTGGTTTATTAAAATACAACCAGTGATCAAGGTAGCTTCTGTGTAGTCGTTTGACCTGCTAACTTAGTAGAGTATTGTTTTCCTAAATCATGCGAGGTGTTCATGATAGAAAAATATCACATCATAAGATTGGAGATAAACTAGGATTAGATGACAACAACTGCAAACAATGAGTAAAGATCTCCTGCCGGTGGAGAGTACCAGCATTATAAAATTGGATAGTGGCTATTTTATCGTGTAGAACGGAGTTCAAATCGTTCATGGAACTTGAAAAACGACGTCGCATTAGAGAACACTAATAGTATCGGGCTTTCCCGCTACTAGAAGAGGAATCTTGAATAATAACCAACATATAATAGTATCTACGCAAAAGCCAAATTCAAGTTACATTTATCTCCCGAGTCTCTAATACGATGTTATTTTCTCTTTTGGCACTATTATGAACAAGGTTGTGTTACCTTATGAATTACCCCAAGACAAAGGTAGCAGTCAATACCATTACTAAAAGGAAAGAATGAAAGTTATATGATGTTACATGGGATCTATCTATCTATCAGGTGTCGAAGTGATCGCAGAGCAACGTGAGATGAAGTGTTTTGCTTATGAACATAACACACAACCTGGTCGGGGAGTTGAAAGTGAGTCAGACGTATTTTTGTAAATTTGGCATGTTAAAATATCGTATACACTGCAATGAAAATATATACATAAAATTCTGTCATACTTCCTCTACACGCTGGCAATTTTTTAAAAGTAAAGCCTACATTACAAAAGTTACATATTGAATTTTATTAAGAAAAACGAAACGCTGGAAATATCCAAATTTTCATATATTATTCATAAGTGTCAAATTCTCAGGTAAAAACAGAAGATATAAAAATTATACACATTGAAAGTTGATGACTCTGTTGGTTTGAGTTGCTCTTTATAAGAAAAAATTTGGAAAATGCGCATGTAAAATGTCAAGAAGTGGATTTTATATTTCTTTTCAATGAAAGTCTAAAAGAAGTTTCTCTTTATGTTTCAATAAAAAGTTACGTATAAATAGCTCTAATTAAAGATTAAGTCAGATATTTTCTTTTGTACTAGATATCTGGGAAGGCATAGCTAACGCAAAGAAAATAAGCATGACATAAACTCAAATTAATCCTATGAAGTGTCTTTTTTAATACAGAATTTTGGCGTTTCTTTTCCTCTGAAGATATCAAAAAATTTTCTTTTATGCTAATTTTGTCTATTACTATCAAATTATTACTGTTTGTGATTCAGCCACAACATTCTTCGATATCCACAAGCTAATGCAGAAGAAAATTCTTATTTTTTCTACCTTTCATATGAATTAGGTCTTCACTTCCAGGAAACTGTTTATACTACAAGAAAGAGAGCATTTGAAAGGTCTGGAATTACACAAGTAGACATGAGAGAGTAAAATTCTTAGTTCTTTTAGAAAAGAAGAAAGGATTGCAGAAACTGTGAAGACTAAGCTTATCAGAATCACTCTTTAAAGAAAAATGAAAGACGTTGCTTTTGTATCTAATACATATGGAGGAAGATTCTGTTGACCAAGAAAATTACTAAGGACTGATTTCACATGTCTGTGATTCCGTCTGGTTTCTGAAAGTCATCTGAAGTGATTAATCAAGATTGGGGCTCAATATTGCTGCCCTAAACAGCTTCCTTCGTAGAATTGGCGAGAGATTTCATTCTGCGAGTATTTCCATGACTATGAAGCATGAAGGAGATGGAATCATGTTATAGTGCATGTTTTAATATGCTGATGATAGCGAACTTATAACGTATGAGCAGTCTGTTAGGGCCTTGGAATGCATGAAACTGATAGGCATTTTTGGCATGTAATGATGGAAACAAGTTACATATGGGGTGTAAATAAAAAATATTACATTTATTTGCACGTTGCTCTTAATTCGTTTCGTTATTTAGTATCACCATCTGAGCCTTCAGAGCCTTTGTTGGATTCGGTTACTCAGTTCAATCTCATCCCTTTGTCTCATGATTACCTTTAGCAGAGTCCATTTTGTTGGATGCATTTGGGCCAAGTCTATAGTTTGATAACAGCTTCCATATATTTTCAGTTTCACCGCACTTTTTGAAATTTTAAAATCAAGTGAAAAGTTTCTAATTTTGTGTATTGATGTAATTTTTCACGCTGAATCTCAGGACCCAATTCACTTGTTCCAGATTTCTTTAAAAAAAGAGTCAAAGGTTTAAACTTTGATCATTTTTAGTCAATCAGAAAACAGGATTTGGAAGCTGTCATTTTGTGCGTGACTGCAATCGTAAGACGTCAAAACAATGATGTCAACATTGCGACGATAGCACGTGTTTTAAGTATTTAATAAGCGAATTATGATTTAAAAAAACCCAGTAAGCAACACATATTTTGAACTTTAATGCATTCAGGTGCTTGGTATTGAAAATGTAATCTAAAATATCCCAAAACAACCAAAAATGGGTAGAATATCAGTTTGTAAACACGTGTGGTGTTTCGTAAACAAGAGTTTTAACGCTTGGCTTGTTACTATGGAAACAGGCACCTATGTCTGTGGCTTTCGATTGGCTAAAATTACTCAAAATTTGTAAAGTTTAAAAAGCTATTAACTGTTTATTTATTGATTTATGACAAAATAAATTTCATGTCAATAATTAGCATACAAAACTACATCAGTACACCAAATTTGAAATCTAGTGTAACAAAACAGAAGAAATTGAAAAATGGCAACAAAACAGAAAAGGTCCCAACTCCCTTTCTTCTTACCACAAATCTCAGGGACTCTGTAAAGAATTATGGAGACAGCTTTCAAACATCATTAAACAACTTTTATAAAATCACTCTGTTGTAAGCTTTGAGGTCAAGTTTCTGAGCTGAGGCTAATTCGGCAACTCCATGGGGCTGCTTAGTTCATTCTACAGCAATATTTGAATTATGTATATAGTTTAGAAGGTATGGTTAAAAGTTGTGGGCAGTGCCCTTTTTTCCTCTGATTAAACTATAATATCAAGTTCTGTTATTTTATAAGGCGATAGAACATCAACCTTCAACTTCGTGTGATTTGAACTCAAATCAGTTACAGTGATACAACAAGATTTAGATTCTATGGTGAATTCTGATTGGCAATCTCACTGTCTTGGCATTTTGTGTTTTTTTCATCGTTGGTGAGAAAAAAAATGAAATGGGAGGAAGAAAGAAGATGAAGCGTAAATGAAAGTAATAAGAATGACACAAAGATAAGACAATAACAAGCACAAAGTGAAAAAAGAAAGAGAATTAATGAATAAAGCCAGAAAGAACAGAGTCTGTACGAATAAATAAGGTAAGAAGAAGCAGACGATAGAACGAAAGAATAGGATGAAAAAAATAAAACAAAAAAATAACATAAGATTGATGAAAGAGCGAAAGAATGATAAAAGAAACGGTATATGGGAAAAGAAAAAAATAATAATGAATGAAAGAAAAATTAAATGAAACGAATGATGAAAGAGAGAAAGAAAGTGGAAAGAAGAATAAATAAAAGTTGCCGAAGAAATGAAAAAGGAAAAAGAAAAATAATAAAGGAAAGAGAAAATGCAAATAATTGGATTTTTCTATAAACAACAATAGAAATAATAACAATAGTAATAATAACATCTACAGTGTCAATAATAAGGACGATGTTGACAACAACAACAACAACGACAACAAAAGAAAAGAACAACTGCGGCAACAAAAGTAACAACAACAAACATAGCGACAAAATAACGTCAGCTATAAAATGTACAATGTCGTTATGAACTAAAAAGAAATGCGAAATAACAGAATATTTGGTAAGAAAACCAACAGCAACAACAACATACAAAATAAAATAAAGAGACACATCCACCAAGAACAACAAATAACACTAAAGGCGGCAACAGCATCACCCATTATAAACAATAGTGCATCTCGTGTGCACGTCTTTCAGCAATGTGCATACACATGCACACACGCGTGCGCATACACGCGCATGCAAACACACATGATATATACACGTACAAAAACACCCGCACGAATATAAAGACACATTCAACATTTACACGCGCATGGCATCTAGTCTGTGGTCGCAAAATATTTTATGACTGTTTATAACCGTCAAGTTACCGTTTAATTAGACTTCCGATGAAATGTCGTCTTTAACGAAATACCAGGAATTGTCGTCATAAGATGCAGAAAGTTATCATAAAATGTCACACATGTCAACTACTGCTGCTGCTGCTGCTACTACTACTACTACTACTACTACTACTACTACTACTACTACTACTACTACTACTACTACTACTTTCTGCTATAAGCAAAAAGCCAGAAATTTTGAGGATAGGGATCTAGTCGAGTACATCTATCCAAATGCAAGACTGGTACATATTTTATCAACTGATAATAATGATGATAATGATGATGATGATGATGATGATGATGATGATGATGATGATGATGATGATGATGATGATGATAATAATAAATACCCTGATGCAGTACCAGGCAGTGGCTCTCATGGCTTCTGATCTTAATTGATTGGAAGTGTTATCATGTATATTGTTTTGTCTTGGTATAAAAGATGGGCTACAGCAAATATTCTGCTCAGTACCACAGATTTGGTTGTCAGTTGTTTGACCTTAACCAGTTGAGCACGTTCCTTAGTGGCTGACGATATGTGCTTCGTTGATCATGAGCAGAAGTAGTGGGGGAGCATCATAGCCATGTGTTGAGAGGAATTCTTTGGGGTTTGGATCATTCACCTTTGTAAACATCGGTGCTTCATTCAACATCCTTAAACAACCCTTATTCAGGGATCTTTTGAGCGGGATGGGCCACTCAACCTTAAGAAAGTTCTAACTGGACTCCACCTGCAAAGTCATGCGCTGTTTATCTCGATATAAGATCACCATGTCGGGCATATATAGTTGTGATGCATGTGCCTGGTGTTCCCTTACCAGATGGGTAGTTATGATGAATATATTGGGCTTCGTATATTTGCAGCCCAGTGTCACTTTGATGGTATGCGCTGCTCTCTCACTCAATAATAATAATAATAATAATAATAATAATAATAATAATAATAATAATAATAGTAAGGACAAAAAAAAACCTGGACTTGCCCCATGATAAAAACTGGTGGGAACACAAACCACCCCCAGTACTTGAAAATGATCACATTGCACTCTTC
>NC_068985.1:37207993-37211158 GCF_001194135.2 Octopus bimaculoides
ACCTCTCGTGCAGCCCTTCATCGCTTCCTGTACTTCCCAGGCAGATATGGGTCCTTCGCAGCACTCGGCCTCGCTGGTCGAGAGTTGCGGCAGGCCGTCTAGGTACACACCGAAGTCTGTTCCGTTGTCCGTCCTACCGTCGTCCCGAACAATTGAGCAAAGTGCTGCTGAAAGGCTGCACACATCTGCTTCGGTTCCGAAATCTCACAGTCATTCTGGTCCACCAAGGACCGAATGGTCGCTCTGTTGCCACGCTTCACCTCAACCACGCGGGCCCATCGAGCGGCCTTAGTCCCCTCCCCGCTTACCGAAAGTGCTTTAGCTCTGACAACGCAGCTTTCATGCTTGACATCAAAGTGTTGGTCGAGGGCCAACTTCGCTGCTAACACGTCGGTTGCGATGCCTGTCCTAAGAGCCTAATAATAAATACTTTATTGGCCCCAAGCTCCACAGAAAGCATTTATAATAATACAAATGCAAAGAGCACTGGGGACTTACATAAACACGTGTAAACAGCAAATAAATTAGCAAGAAAATTCTAACAACAACTTTGCCGTAGGGTTCCTGGTGAGTAGAGTGACTCGGGATCTGTGAGATCACAGATCCCGAGTCACTCTACTCACCAGGAACCCTACGGCAAAGTGCTCCCCTACACCCCTAATTTCCAGCCAATAGGTACATGTTTAGAATAGATTCATCCACTCAAACAATTTTCATAATATTCATTCATCATTTTACATGTTTACTGAGACAGCACTTCCATCTCCACTCTCACATGATCTTCATAGTTGAACTAGTAAAAATCAAGGTGAGTTTAGCTGTAAGGGAAAGTATCTGTTTTCAATCACTACACAACTTCTTTTGTGGTCACTACACAAGTAAACTGTCGTATACAAAGGAACATTGCCTATTGAAGCCAACATTCCCAGTCCTTCACACGGCAGATATTCACAGCAAATAGACCGTCTAACCAGCAGAATGCGTTCCCTTCACAAAAAGCAGAAAGCAACAGCTCCATTCTGGTCAACCGTAGAGCGGGGTAAGACACGACGGTTAGTTGACAGTATGCTTAAAAATGGCAGTGATTCTTCCTATCACTTTTGTGGTACAATAAAAGAAACAACTAACTAACTTATACTGGCAGTTATATGCTAACCTCAACTGAGTAGACTAATAGCCTTGTTAAATTTCACCAGTATTTACACTGGATCATATGCCGTCAGTTATAATTCTCATATGGGAAAAACTGGTTGGAATTTAAATCTGCCAATATAGTACAAAATAAACTCCACACCATTCTTTTTGGACTTTAGTATTTAGACTGATCAAGCTATTGAAGCCAATAAAGCAAAAATAATGTTCTGATTTCAAATCACAATCGATGTTGAATTAATAGTTCAACATTTGCGGGCCCTATAAAGCGTTACAGTAAAATACATGAGTTTATTTTAACGGCAGTTCCCCTCCCGAAAGTGGTTGGCCATGTAACTGTGTTACGAATTATATTATTTACTAGTGTTAGGTTTAGAGTGTTTCAATTTCAAATATGAACTGAAGTTCAAATGAAAGAATCATAAATGTTTTTTTTTTACATAGTTTTATAGTTTTCTTTTTACAGTATTATTGATTGGTTTTGTTTATCGAATTTCAATACGCGTCAGAACATGAATGCCAATCGATAAACGCTCTTTAATTCAATTTGATGTCTGCAGATTCTTTCAATTTACGAACATATCTCAATTTCATAAAACCCGATATGCTAACCCCAACAAGTTTAAACGAAATGAAAAAAAAAAAAAATACACAAACGAAGCACTTCTAATCAATATTATTATTCTCACCCACACATTTAGTCATTTTTTCTCCCAAACACCCGGCTAACCGTTATATAAAAACATCGTTGCCATCAAGACTGTATCCCACAAAAAAGCAAAAGGAAGCTAACAACTAAACCAGCAACCAGTCAGTCAGCCAGACGTCCATGTACCGAAAGAACGACTCATCCGTCTAATGATAATTCATCCGTGTCATCATGGGTGATTTACATGATACGAGACACAGCAACAATTATCTAGCTGAAGATAATACGACCTATCTATCTATCTATCTATCTATCTATCTATCTATCTATCTATCTATCTATCTAACCGTCTGTCTGTCTACGTTCGTTTTACTAGCTTCCATACAGTAACACATCGACAATTTATTTCTGCTGTACCAATAGATATCCCACCACACACATACACAAAGGATATATATATATGTATGTATATATATATATATATATATATATATATATTTATATGTGCGTGTGTGTGTATACATACATACATACATACATATATATGTGGGGTTGTGTATATGTACGTGTGTATGTATTTATGCGTATGTATTATATATCACTCAAAATATGTACGCATGTATGTGTGTATATGAACCGAGCAAGCAAGAAAGAAAGAGAGAGAGAGATAGAGAGAGAGAGAGAGAGAGAGAGAAAGAGAGAGAGAAAAAGATAGACAGAGAACGAGAGAGAATGTGTATTCGTGTGTGTATATGTGTGTGTATGTATGAAAGGGTGGGAGGGAAAGAGATGTAGATTCTCATTAAATAAACTGAAAGTTCTCAACAGAAGCCGCTGTTGAAACTAATTCCGAAGCAGCAGTTCTGTAGTGTGATTTACGCAATAAGAGATAGTGTCCTCTGCTTTCTTATCCAATAAGTGTAAGAGGACCATATATACCACCACGCTCCGCCCAGACCAACCCCATCACGTCTGGCATTGAGGTAAATGTTAGCGTAAAGATTACTTTAGTTCACGAACCGAACACATATATCTCTTTCGCCCTTCCACGACATTCCTGTTTTAGACGTATCGAATCCAATCTCCGACATATTTTGTCGTCAAGCACATACACACGTGTGTGTGTACCCACGCGCGCACACACACACACGCATACAAACACACAAACATGCGCACATATATGGATTTATACAGTGTGTGTGTCTTTGTGTGCGCGCGTGTATATATATGTGTATGTGTATGTATGTATATCTAGAGATGTATATGTAAATGTATAAAATGTCTATATGTACATACATGTATATATATTTACTCACATATACTTTAAATATATATATACATACATATATATATATATATATATA
>NC_068985.1:37211624-37219392 GCF_001194135.2 Octopus bimaculoides
ACTTTATTTCATAAATATTTGCCATAAGGGCATTACAAAGAGGGGACGAACAAGGACAGACAAACATAAAAGGGGTGAAGTAGCTGTATCGATTAAATATTTACAATTTTAAATATACAATAAAAATCTGATTATATTTACAATGTTCGATTAGAGCATTTCTCATTACAGATGCAATTTGTAATGGCTTTCCTGAAGGATAGGCATCCGACCACCAGGGTAGACCCCTTGCTTTTTCTTTCTCTTGTTTTTGGCTTCCACTTACCTGGTGCCAAACACTCCCAGCTTCCTCGCCACAGGCTTCCATCTTCTCATGAATCTGTCTCGTGCCAGATACCTCTCCTCCAGCCTGATCTTACTACTGAGGTGGTAACAAAAAAAGTTAACTAACCCTGGCCAGATACAAAGGTATCCGTCACTATGCCACTTACACGCGTCTTCCATACTGTTTCTTTCAGTATGGCTACTACGCAGGAAAAGCAATCCTTCCTTTCTCTGTTGAGGGAAGGAGGCGGCACAATCTCGATGATAGATCCCGCTGATAGCTGTACTCTTCCCATCGATGACAACAGTTGTTCTGCGAAAACTATCAGTCTCGTTAATTTCGGACATTTCACGAATGCGTGCAAGACGGTTTCCCTGTCCCGACCGCACCTCGGACATGTCGGCGATACAGCACTTCCGTGCCTTGACAATTTATCACGAACAGGTAACGCCGCACGGAAGCACTGCCAAGCCAGGGACTTCTGGTAATTGTCCAGATACCCCGGCCCGAAAGTTCTCCTGAACAGGTTGGTCAACTGATTTTCATCGTAGCCCAGGGTCTCCCCCAAGGCGTCTTCGGACCTGAATCCCACTAACCCGCTATAAAAATCCGCGGTGGAACTCCTGTTGCCGGCATTTCCAGCCCGAGAGAGTAGCTGAAGTGCCTGTCGGCACTCCAATTGCCAGTCCCCCAGCCTAGGTCTCTGCTTGATTCAATTACCAACGTCCGTTAAGGACGTTAACTGTGGAAGGTAGAACGTGCGGTGACCACACCTGCTCTCCATCCAGGTAAAGCCAAAGGTGCCTCAACCTTAACGAGAATTTTCGCATCCTCAGCCAAGGCATCCCTAGCCCACCCTTTAGCGGTTTCTGGTAGCAGACAGAGCGCTTCACGAGTGGCTTTCCTCCCTTCCACAAAAAGCGGAAAAGGATTCTTTCCAACTTGTTCAGCCACAAATCGGGGCAAGGCACCACGGTCAGACGGTAGGTGATAACCGATGCTATAAACATCTGCACCACCTCTGCCTTTCCTAGCAAGGATAACGCCCGCCCAGACCAGGTCTGGGTTAGAGCAGTCACTTTGCTGGTCCCCTCGCTCCAATTTTTCTCTATCTGGAGGCCTGGCCCGAACCAGTCTCCAAGCAGCTTAACAAGACCTTCTGTCCAACGCCCCACAACCTTATTGGACGGCATCGGCTTGCCCCTCCAGGTGCCGAGTTGCAAACCGATCGACTTGTCCTTGTTAACCTTTGCTCCTGCCACCGTCTCGTAACTTTTGATAGCCTCTTCCACCACTGGAAACTGGCCCTCATCCGTCACGCTGATGGTGATGTCATCCGCATACGCCGTAGCTCCTCTTCCACACCATAGATCATGCGGTGCGCCCCTACCGCCTCCAACTTCTACTTACCACACAGCCACTCCTGCGCCTAAAGTGTGAGATGCTTACAGTACCTAGGTTTCCCAAGCGATCACCCATCTGAGAATTCAGAACGCAAAGAGGGACGAAATGCCACTAAGAATTTTCACCGGTGTGATAACCATTCTGCTGGCTCGCCCCCTCTCTCTCATACAAATACTGGAAGTTAATCAGTTCTCTGCTCTGTCGCTCATCTCTGTCTTTCTATTTCTCTCTCTTCTTTCTTTCCCTCAGCGATATCTCTTTCTTCTTTACTCTCATTCACACTCTGATACCATTTCTAAGCTTTTGGATGAACACATCATTTTATCAAACCGCAGAGTATTCTTATCATTCTTATTGATAAACCCAAAGTCGGCCTTGATTAAGTTACATCAGTGATTAGCGTTTCAGCCGTGATAAGTCCCTCTTATAATGTTTAGACTCATAAATATATCTTATATCTTTCACTTGTTTTAATCATTGGATTGCAGCCATGGTGGGGCACCGCCATGAAGGGTTTAGTCGAATACATCGACCACAGTACTTATTTTTTGAAAGTCTGGTACTTCTTCTGTCCGTCTCTTTTGCCGAACCACTAATTCACTAAGTATTCGGAGGACGTAAACAAAGCGACATTAGTTGTCAAACTGTGGTCGGGACAAACACACGCGCATGCGCGTACAGGCATACGCACGTATATATATATATATATATATATATATATATACTGTCTTGTTCTCACTGTCCTGTTCTTGTTTACACTTTGACCCTCTGCAAAAAAAAAAAAATCCAAATTATATTACTTTGCTTTGCGGGAAGGACTGTTCCAACGAAGTCGCGTATTGTCCTTGCCTTCAAAACGCAGAGTAGATGGAACAGGGACAACTGAAGAAGGGAAATATTCTTTATGTTGCATGTCTCGTTTCTCTGTTTGTTTTTTTCGTTGTTCAAAAAAAAAGTTCTTTTTCTGTCTTCGTCTTTATGTTTTCGTTTCTCATTGTGTTTAACGTTTTTTGTGATGTCTTGTACCCATATATGCACGTATGTATACATATAGATGTAGATATGTACATATATGTATGGATATATATATTTATATATTATTTATGTTATATATATATATATATATATATATATATATATATATATATATAGTTCAAATTTATAGAAAAACAAAGACAAAGACGCGTAGAAACAGCAAGCATGAGTATTAGTTTGACGCACGGGGAAAATGGAAAAGTCTTTTACGTTTCGAGCCTGTCGTTTATATATACATATATACGACAGACTTCTTTCAGTTTCAGTCTACTCACAAGGCATTGGTCAGTCCAGAGCTATAGTTAGTCAGCCCAGAGCTATACTTGCTCAAGGTGCCGTGGCGCAGCGAGACTGAACTTGGAACCATGTGTTTGAGTAGCAAACTTCTTACCATACAGCCACGCCTACGTTATCCTGTGTCTTTCAGTTTTCTGAGATGGTAGTGTTTGATATGAATAAGATGTAGCTGTTATCTTTAGCAGTTGGCATCTGGGGTACTTATCAATAGGTATATTCAATTCTGAGTTATTAACACCAAAATCTTTTGTCAAGTTCTGTAACCATTGGATTATTTTAAAGAATTAACGTCATGTCTTCTTTTCTGAAATATTTACTTTTTTGTATTATAAATATTCTGTCAGCGTTAGTCATTTTTTAATGAATATTATTCAAAATTTTCCATTTATTATGCTGCTGCAAATTTGAAATTGAATAAAATCAAATTTTCACTCTCCTAACTTGACAGTTCAAATATGAAATGATATAATGAGTAAAGTATTTATTTCTATATTTTATCAAAGTTTCTATTGGAAAGAAAGAAGAAACTAAATACAAAGTACATTGTGTGATAAATTCGGCTCAGAATAAGAAAAGTATTAAATCAGCTCAAAGAAAGTAGTAGAGTAGTTAGCTGGACGCCGGAGAGAATACCTCGCAGTAAGTGTTCCGACACTCCGCGTTGCGAGTTCGAATCCTATAGGGATCAACTTTGCTTATTCATATATTTATGTATTTTTTCAGTAAAAGTGTACCAATCCTGGATTATACTTGTACTTGCAGCGGATTATGCTTGTATTATTCGGCATACTATCGTGAGGTCGTGAGTTCGATTCCCAGCGGAACGTTGGCAAAAATACCTGCATTTCAAGGAGCCAACATTGTCACATTCTGTGTCGTGCTGAATTTCCTTGAGAACTGCGTTAAGGAGAGAACTGTGTCGGTGGAGTCCTCAGCCACTTGCACGTTAATTTCACGAGCAGGTAGTTCTGTTGCTGGGATGAACTGGAACTCTCGTCGTCGTGACCGACGGAGTGCCAGTATTGTCTCAGGGCTCTTCCTAATGTACGATATGTACAGTGTGATTCAATGGAGATTTTGTTGCTATTTCTAGCAGATTGACTCTATAAAGACTTGTTGGTGGTGTTGTTGTTAAGCCCAAGTTCTGTTCTGATTGAAGAGATCTCTGGTCAAAAATATTCCTGTTGTAACCATACCATCACAGCTGGAATTCTTTTGCATATCTAGGGCTACATTGTATAATGATCCTATTTGGATGACAATATATATCAGGAAGATTTGCCTGCTATTTCTAGCAGCTTAGACAAGTACATTAAAGCACTTTCATGGTAAAGGTTTTCTTTTGTGTGTGGTGGCCGTTCGGAAGATGAGAGTGAAAATGATGATAAAAGTGAAGATGGTTTTATGATGATAATGAAGATGTTAAGAAAATGATAAAGATAATAATGATGATGAGAATGAGGAGTGGGGTTTCAAAGATGAAGACGAATTCAAAATCGCGAATTTGCATTTATTCTTTCAGAGTAAGTAACGTAGGTGTCAGTCAAATATTGGAGTCAATATAATCGACTGCTCCTATTCTCGTCCTCAAAATATCTGGTCGTGTGCTTACGTAGAAAATCATACTTTTTTTGTTGTTAGTAATTTTTATAACAAAGCTATTCGTTGTGCATATGTTGTTTGTTTTTTTTTCGGTGCCAATTAACTCTTGTAAACATACATCTATTACATCTTTTTGGAACTATACAACGCATACAAACTCTTAAAAGAAATTCAGTCCCTAAGTATTATCTACCTGTGGCTAGGAAAGAAGAAAATATTCTATATATTAACCAGATATCACTGACCTCAAGATATCACAATAAATTTATCATGATTAGACCACACATTGTTATAAAAGAAATCAACTGGGCTCCCCATTGATTTTTTAATAAATTGCTTGGTAACAGAAAAGCAACCCCCAAAACAGGCAAAAACAAGGCAAACCATTAAAATGCTTAAAAAAGGAATACATAAACAAATTTTGCGACAGATGTGTTTGACTACTTCTAAAAACAGTTCCCTAGGGCGTGTTTCTTCTCCCCATAAATCCTTTTATTCTTATCTTTGCTCTTGATACAAGTCGACCTTTGTATCAACCGAAAATGTCTGTTAAGTCTCAAAACTTTGCTCTCGGATATGGTTTTTATCTACCAGTTTCATTCGCCTCGGGTCGATGATAATGTCGCTCTGATTTTACTGACCTGTACCCACTTCTCTTACTGCCGACACCACTTTACCTTGGAGCCACCTCTTAATCGTAAAATTGTTTTCATAGACGATAAACAAATACATACAAATGTTTAGCCTTAAAAGAAAGGTGAGTGTGTATATGTTTGTGTGTTTGGATGTTATTGTTCACAACTTCGTTTGTATATAATGTATTCTATACATAAGTGGGGAGTCTCTGCGCACACCTTTGTATATATATATATATATATATACATGTGTGTGTGTGCGAATAAGCGTGCATGTGTGTTCGTTTCGAGTGAGTGGCTGGTTAAAGAGAACTAATTTATGATCCTGTTTTCAGCGAGTGTTTAAAGAAAACACTCAATTGCTTTGATAATAGCAGATTAGAAATAACAGTCTCGTTTCCGTTTGTGTTCTTGTGTTCTTTGTTTAGAGAGCTTATATTCCTTTCTAATAACATATGATACATATAAGAACAACAGAATTGGTTGGCAGTATAAAAAAGAACTGAACAAAAAAAAAAAGTACCTAAAATAAATGAAACGGAGACGAATATGATGGTGGGGGTAAGAAGAAATCAATTAATTGGAAAGTAAAATAGAAGAAAAAACAACTTCAACAACTTGGTAATATTTACCCTTTTAATAGTTTGACCTTTGACAAGCAAGAATAACCTCACAAAAAAGAAATTATAAAAGACACAGCTAAATTCTAATAGTCGTTTTACAGACCAATGAAAAACAAGTTTAAACTATTGCCAAAAGCAATTGAATAGATTAGAGTAATTAAATCTATAAAAAAGAACGTTTCACTAGCTATTTAAAGAGGCAGTTTTATGGTAACGCGCACACACACACACATACACACATGCACGCACGCGCGCACACACACACACACACACACACACACACACACACACACACACACACACACACACACACACACACAGAGTCTACAATGCTAAAGTTTTCAGAGTAATAAATAAGTGTCTTGTAAAATAACTCCTAACATTTTCAAGCCTTAAACCTAAAGTTCAGGCACAAAAGCTAGCTGAAGGTTACCATATACAAAACTAAAAGTTTAGGAAGAACAAATCTATCTATTCGTCTCACACATATTCATACATACATATATTTATATTTGTATATGTACATGATAGGATGATTTGTTAACTGCTTTATGGTGCATGGGGACAAACGTAAAATTTGCTTCAAACTAAATGCTTATAGATATAGATCGGCCATACGTACGTATATATAAATAAGTTTTACATAAATGACTTGGAAACATTATTTCTAAGCAGCGAATGGTTTCTCTGAAGCAAGCGAAGTATTTCTGGCTATAAGTAAAAATATATTTTTACATTTTAACTTTTATTATTTCATTTACATCAGTTATAGGATTGTAGCCATGCTGGAGCACCACCAAGACTGTATACTTCTATATCGAACATTACTGTCTGATCTTATCCATGTTACTTTTCGATGTCTACTTGTCGAAGCGATTGGTGAGGCACATAATCATATAGCTTTGTTGGTTAGGAAATATAACAATGCGAGGTAATGATTACGACGAGTGAGATTCTGGAAGTTGGAGAAATAAATACATAGCGCTGTTAACTAAATATAAAAGCGAAAGAAAATATAAATATATAAACGTTTGTAAGAGCGAGCAATTTACTGAAATTAGTTGACAGCTCTCACAAATATACTGATAAAAGAAAATATTACTTTGCTATTACGAGGACTAGCTTGAGATAAACGAACGTATTATGGACTGAATAAAAGCGCATGGCCTAGTAGTTAGAGTGGTTGCTTTCTCGATCTAACGATCGTGGTCTCCGGGTCGGGCGGTGCGTCGTATTTTTGAGTAAAACACCTCCTTTCAGGTTGTTCTGCGATCACTTCGATATTTGACGTGTGAAACACCTTGCATTTTATACAGGCAGTGTTGATTTGATAGAGGGAGCGAGCCAATGTACACACAACGCAATCATTTGGTCGCTGTAAACAAATCATCTGTGCAGATTGGTCGGCAAGTAGTTGCTGAATCGCCTTTCTCAGACTTGAGAGATATTAATAATAATAATGATTTATTTCCCTTGCCACCGGGGCAAACGATGACGGGGTCAATATAAAGACAAACATAAAATGTTGGGGTTTACGTATAATGAAATGACAAAAAAGTATATTTACATTATCTACCTATCTATCTATCTATCTACCTACCTACCTACCCATCTATCTATCTATCTATCTATCTATCTATCTATCTATCTATCTATCTATCTATCTATCTATCTATCTATGTTGTTGGCACTCCGTCGCTTACGACAACGAGGGTTCCAGTTGATCCGATCAACGGAGCAGCCCGCTCGTGAAATTAACGTGCAAGTGGCTGAGCATTCCACAGACACGTGTACCCTTAACGTAGTCCTCGGGGATATTCAGCGTGACACAGTGTGACAAGGCTCATCCTTTGAATTACAGGCACAACAGAAACAGGAAGTAAGAGTGAGAGAAAGTTGTGGTGAAA
>NC_068985.1:37219554-37222000 GCF_001194135.2 Octopus bimaculoides
ACACACACACACACACACACACACACACACACACACACATATATATATATATATATATACAAAGTATAAACATACAATAAAACAAAGTAGTAAGAAGAAAGAAATGACAAAATGATAAGAATAATGATAGCTCTGATGCAGTACAGGTTTATGAAGTGGCGTTCGTGCCAACTTGTAATTATTATTTTGGTATTAGAAGTTTTCTTTCGGATTTAATGAATCCTAACTTCTGCCGTAGTTAGTTGCATAGCCAAGTGCATCAATAATCTTTAGATATAAATCTAAAGTTACAATTCAAGGAGCAGAGTTTCATCTGTCTTTACGTTCCAGGATCAAATTCCGCTGGGGTCAACTTTGCCTTTCATCCTCTTGTAGTCGATAAAATAAACACCAGTAGAGAACTGGGGTCGATGTAATCGACTTATCCATTCTCTCGAAATAACTGTCCTTGTACCAAAATTTGAAAAAAATATTACGTTAATGTCTGTTGAACTACGAACGGTTTTCGACTGTACAAACCTTCAGTTGGCTGCAAATAATTTTCTGGTCTACTGTGCCTGCATTTTACAGCGGTTTTGACAGAGAGCTTCCAACAATGCTCTTTTATTCTGTGAATAGGCTCTCATCTCGATTCTCTACAGCATTGAAGCTTGTATTGCCATCTTCAGAACACTATTCTTTCTTACAGATTGCATTGTATAATGCTTTGGACACTACACAATCACTTATAGATAGTATGTATACATATCGTTAAGTGTGTGTATTTCGCATACTAAATGTATGCGAACCCTCCTGTACTCTTTCACCACAACTTTCTCTCACTCATACTTCCTGTTTCTGTTGTGCCTGTAATTCAAAGGATGAGCCTTGTCACACTGTGTCACGCTGAATATCCCCGAGAACTACGTTAAGGGTACACGTGTCTGTGGAATGCTCAGCCACTTGCACGTTAATTTCACGAGCAGGCTGTTCCGTTGATCGGATCAACTGGAACCCTCCACGTCGTAAGCGACGGAGTGCCAACAACATATATAGATAGATAGATAGATAGATAGATAGATAGATAGATAGATATACGTATGTAGGAGTGGCTGTGTGGTAACTAGCTTGCTTACCAACCACATGGTCCCGGGTTCAGTGCCACTGCGTGAGATCTTGGGCAAGTGTCTTCTACTATAGCCTCGAGCCGACCAAAGCCTTGTGAGTGGATTTGGTAGACGGAAACTGAAAGAAGCCCGTCGTATATATGTATATATATATATGTATGTGTTTTGTTTGTTTGTGTTTGTCCCCCAACATCGCTTGACAACCGATGCTGGTGTGTTTACGTCCCCGTAACTTAGCGGTTCGGCAAAAGAGACCGATAGAATAAGTACTAGGCTTCTAAAGAATAAGTCCTGGGGTCGATTTGCTCGACTAAAGGCGGTGCCCCAGCATGGCCACAGTCAAAAAGACTGAAACAAGTAAAAGAGTAAAATATATATATATATATATATATTATATAGTCACATACACGCAGACATGTAATTATATATATATATATATATATACGTAAATATTTATGAATATATATGTGTGTGTGTATGTGTGTATGTGTGTAAGTACGTACCTATTTGATTGTATGTGTATCAATGCAGAAAAATGTAAGAGGAAGTGAGTGGCAATAAGAGAACGTAAACAAAAAAAAAAGTTTATTAGAGAGGAAATATACAAAGAGACGAAGAAAGAAATAATAAAATAGAGCAAGAAAAAGAAACATCAGACAAAAATGATAGGAAGTTTATAAAGTGGAGAATCCTCAAAAGATGAGGAATCAAAGAGTCTTTGCGTGACCGCCCGAAATGACCATAAATATTATATATAATATTATTCTGCCACCATGATACGGCTTCGAAATCCAATGGCTCTGGTGTCAAGCAGTTTAGATTAAAGCCAACATAAACATGCATGAAGAGATTCACACCAGAAGCTGTAAGTAACAGACTTACGACAGGCAACAACACTAAATCAGCTGACCGAATGTTAGTATTCCCCTCCGATAGTCCCACATTGTCCATCGATGAAGAGCAATTCTGTTTCTTTCATTATTTCTGTATCTCGAAAACTACCTCAATTTCGTTCGCTTACATTCTGTCTCTCGTGTCTTCGTCTATCTTTACTTATTTTTATTCGTCTATTGCCTTCCAACTTCACATTCTTCTCCGAAACAGACCGACCGATCAAACGAAAGCACTTCGCCTCTAACACCGCCACTGGCTTGAACATCGCCTGACATCAGCCACCAACCACCACCAGCTACCACCATCGCCACCGCCGCCGCCACCGCCATCACAACCACCACCACCTGGCCGTTGTTCTACTTGAATGAATCCTTACGACATATTCGGTAGCAGAAAAGCCGTAAAGAAAGACTTTTCTGTCAAGACATGGAAACTATAAGTCCACT
>NC_068985.1:37222547-37225019 GCF_001194135.2 Octopus bimaculoides
ATATATATATATATATATATATATATATATATATATATATATATACATTCAAAATGCACACACACACATATATATATAAATATAAATATAAATTTATATAAATATTTTTATGTATATATGCATGTATGCGTTTGCAATTGTTTATCTATACGCACATTACTCCGCATCAACAATCGCAGACTTACACGTAAGGATTGCCTTCTAGTTAACTCGTGTGTAAGTTGTGTAATGAAAACGTGATTTAAAGTGTTTATTCATGGCTTATGACCTCATAACTAGTCAAATTTCATGAAGGACGATGTATATCACCCTTTTGTCAAAAGAACCGAGTTTGAATAATCAAAAATGCTATATTACTTTACATGGCAATCTAGTTACATGGTGTCGGATAATATTGAGTTATCTTTCCGGCTCCATTATCCGGTTCGAAACCAACCAAGGTAAAATGAAGATATACTGTATTTTATAGTCTCGTATGTTTATTCATTTCATATTTATTTACAGTTAAATATAAACAATGATATTCTCTTGAACACACACGCAAGTATAAATACATGTATTAAAAAATATACACATATACAGCCTCACAGGCGCATATATATATATATATATATATACTAACTGACGTACCCGGTAATTCCTGGGAAAGCGCGATTTATCCCTTGGTTCCATTCTCATAATCCAACAACAGCAATACAAATTATGTAGCCCTTAAAACGGTTTTTGTGCATTTACAGAGAATAACGAACTGCCTTACACAGGATTTTGTTTTTAGGAATTCCCAATAAGTTATGTAGATCCAAATTGTGAAATTGGTTATGTAATAACATGAAATTAGTTACCCGATAGTAAAAATTCAAATAAAGTAGCTCCAAAAAGGGCTTTAATGTGTTCCCAGAGAATATTGAACTTAGGAGAAAACACTAATAAGGTATTTATACTAAAATCATGAAGCATGTTACGTAATAATAGGCTAATCAGATATGAGATAATAACAATTGAAAGTAAATAACTCTGAAAATGGTTTTTGTGCATTCCCAGAGAATATTACCCTCAGGAGCGCGAGTGTTGGTATATTCGTGAATAAGTCACTAACCGAAATAAGTGGATCTATTGTTTCGGCGAATACTATTTACTTGTTTAAGGGTTGTACTGGATAAATTGCGAAAATATATCGTTCCCAGAGTAGATAGAACTTAGGAGGAAATGCTAATAAGGTATGTATACTAAAATTGTGAAGCATGTTACGTAATAACAGGCTAATTACATATGAAATAATAACAATTCAAAGTAAATAACTGTATGCGGTGTGGAAGTTTGTTTTCATTTTTCTATAATTTTAAGCATTCAAAGTATGCGTTCATTGTATTGGAAGACTCTTATTAAATAAGGTCTGGAATCAAAAATGTATTTACTATCATCGAAAAATTTTAACTGGAAAAATGCAGAATTATTGGAGTTATGGGCATTCAAAGTGTAATGAAATTTAATTAAAAACCCTGCATGCATTGCCAGTATTTAATTATTTGGAGATGTTGAAAAAATATTTACTAATGCAATGTGTAAATTAATTACAGCAATATGTATATAACTTTAGATATTGCATGAACTGTAATGTTGTATGAACTGTAAATAAGCAATAAATATTGCTAATACAGGATGTTGCAAGTCAATGTGGTGTGAAAGTTTAGTTTGATTTTTTAAGAATTTTAAGCATTCAAAGTATGAGTTCATTGTACTGGGACAAACTTATGAAATACGTTGTGGAATGAAAAATTTATCTACTATCATCGAAAAATTTGAACTGGAAAAATGCAGAATTATCAGAGTTATGGGCATTCAAAATGTAATCTGATTTAATTGAAAAATCTACATGCATTGGCAGTATTTACTTATTTGGAAATGTTGAAAAAATGTCTATTAATGCAATATCCAAATTAATTACAGCAATATGTATATAAGTGTATAGATATTGAATTCGAATAGACGAAGAATAATTGTTTGATTTAGTAAATATGAAACCTAATGAATCAGAGAGAAGCATTCAAAGTATGAGTTCTATGAAGTGGGACACACGTACTAAATACGATGTGGAATAAAAAAATTTATCTACTGTCATCGAAAAATTTTAACTGGAAAATGTAGAATTGTCGGAGTTATGGGTATTCATTCAATGTGTAATGAAATTTTATTGAAAAGCCTGCATGCATTGCCAGAATTAGAATAGACATGCAGGTGCTATGGGGAATTTCCCTCGGGTGTTTTAAAAAAATATTAGTTAGATATAAAGATCCCTTCCAGGGGCCGTACTATCGATTTTTCTTCAACAATCTATGTCACGAGGTTTCCAGACATGATTTCTTCTCGCGTGTCAAGTTTCAAGAAAATCAATAAAATAATGTAGGAGGACGTAGCTAACAACGCCACAAAGAAACACAGACCGATTTTCCACATATGTAGTATATATATATA
>NC_068985.1:37225182-37229623 GCF_001194135.2 Octopus bimaculoides
TATATATGTAGGAGCAGAAGTGGTTGGTCACTCCAATATTAAGCTGCCATTCGATCTTTTTCGAAAATATAATCGATGCAGATGCTTGACGATCTTGTGTATAAAGCCGGCAGGTGAGTAACAGATATGTTTCCATTTCATTAAACCTGCTCATCAGCGCATATTCAACTCATTTGGTATGGTCTTCATTTTCTCATCAATAATACTGTCTGCATTGTGTTTCTTTTCCCAAATCTTTCGTTGGTTAATATTACTGGCATTACTTTGCTTAGTTCATGACATAAACGTTCACACACACATGCAAATGTGTACAAACACACTTATAAACACAAAAACAAACACTCACACACACACACACACACATATATATATAAACACCCTTACACAACGTAGTCCAGAAGGAACATTTGTAAACGGGGAACATTATTATGTTAATTTTGATTTACCTAACAAATCTATATCCATACTCAATCAAATATTTCTATTTATCCATGTATAAAATTTAGGCACTCCTTGACTGGATTACACTTTGTTGTAGAGGCCCTATGCGACTGAAACATGTAGAGGGCTATCACCCTAGCAGTCAGACTTCAGACTTACTATTCACTGACCAGATAGTGACTCTCTGGCTGGTTCATAAAAAAAAAAATAAAACAACAAAACTGTGGTTAAATACCACACTTTTTTTTATTTCTAATGATAGGGATCTATATGGACAATCCAACAGAATTATCTTCTCTTCATCACACCCAAACCATTAGTATTACATGTTAAATTTTATGTATTTCATTGAACTACGTTTCTCTAACCACAGTCAGTCATGATCACTGTAAATCCATTATTTTCCGCTCTTGTTTTCATAAAATATAATAGACTATCCTTACTCTATCTCATGTATTTCATTACTCTATACTTTATCGTAGTTCTTTTACTCTCGGATCTCTTTATGTTTAATTGATATCAATGTGGTTTATCAATTTCCATTTAGCAACGGAAATTGCTTAGGTCTCTCTATAAAGATCCTTACGTTGTCTAGACATTCACCAACTATCTTAGGGCGTCTGCTCTGATGTTGAAGTACCATGTGAATGTCTAGACATAGAGATACACCAGTGGACAGATAGGACATACACATTTTTTTATCCTCTATCTTTCCCACATTGTCCCTGTTTTCTCTTTATCTACTTGGTGTTTGTCGGATCTACATCTGTTTCTATTTGTAAGCCTCTTCCTTTCTCCCTCTCTCTCTCCCCATTTCTCTCACATAGTTTATACATTAAAACATGCCTATACCTATAATCATTGTCTCTTAAGTAAAATATATCCCTATTACTTGCCTAAGTCGAAATCACAATAGATGCCCACTAGGTAGAGTTATTGGAAGCGTTTCCTTGGGTTATCGTATGGAAGCATGGGAAACTATAGTGAAAAGGTAGCGTCCAAAAGTAGAGTTAAATTTAGAACTTTCTGCGTGGGCAGCAGAGAGTTGATAACGTAAAATAAATATATTTTTGGATTTATATATTAGATATGAAACTTCATTATACGTAGCCCTGTTGCACTGATGTCTCCTATAAGAGGTCCCACACCTATCTAGCAGGAAACTGAGTGGGTGAGCAGCCGCATACCAATATATGGAGTCTTTCAAATTTATTTGAAGTATGAGTTTTATTTGAATTTTGATCTTGACTTAAATAAAATCAACATTTTCTTTCTGTTTTCATAGACGCTTTAGTAAGACAAAGAAATTTATTTCTTCCAGTCAAATGATAGACTCAACGAGTAAACAGCTGACGCTGGTGGTGGTTTATCAATACTGATAATTTAAATTAAAAAGAAAGGAAAATAATAAATAAATTTAATGATGGTAGCATTAAGTACAATATTTACAGTATTGGATGTAGTTAATCTGTTTATGCGTTGATAAATGTCTCGTAATAATTTTGGATTAATCTCCAGGATATAAATGTTTATGAGAACGATAATTTTATTATGTAACAAGAATTAGTTACTGTGAAAATGTCAAGTGTATCAATTATTTAAACGACATGAATTAACTTAGTATAGGATTTCACTACAAGAAACCATGATCAGCTTAACGGCATGAAGCAGACCAATCATCAGGAAGCATTCAAGAGGCGATCTCATCGTCTTTCGGACTGTGTCGGAATACACGATCTAATATGTTCTTACCAAATTATATCGGGCATGATCTGAGGGAGATTTGGATGCTGTAGCTGACAAGAAAAAAATACAATCTCCGTCATCGTTGTCGATGTTCTTGTTATCATTGCCGTTATTGATCGAATGGTTCGCAACCAAAAGACCCCTGGCATGACATTGTGATCACTACGTCCTTTTTTCCAGTATAATACATCTAAGCCATCCTGTGTGTTATTTCTATTTTTAAGAAAGTAGGGTATGATATGTGGGAAATTAGGATGGTGCATATAACAGATGCGCAACTGAGTAGAGGTATTCTCATTGAATGGAAAGTTTTGTCTTACTTGGTGAGGTCCATAGATTCGTTCCATTAGAGCAATTTTCTTTAATGTTCCGGTTCTATATTTAAGAGATGAGGAATTATGTACCTTATTTACATTATTTACCTTTGACGGATACTTGTTTGTTGTTAACGCAACGTTTCGGCTGATATACCCTCCAGCCTTCATGAGGTGTCTCGGGGAAATTTCGAACCTGGGTTCTCATTCCTAAGGTATTTTTCGATATTATTATTATTATTATTATTATTATTATTATTATTATTATTATTATTGTTATTATTATTATTATTATTGTTCAGGTCACTGCTTGGAATCGAACTTGCAGTCTTGGGATTAGTAGCCCGCGCTGTTAACCACTACGTCATATGCCCGTGGGCATATGGCGTAGTGGTTAAGAGCTATCTATCTATCTATCTATCTATCTATCTATCTATCTATCTATCTATCTATCTATCTATCTATCTATCTAGCTAGCTGGCTAGCTATCTAGCTAGCTAGCTGGTTAGCTAGCTAGCTGGTTAGCTAGCTATACATCAATTTTTCATCAGGTGCAATTTAGAAATTTCATTCCTGCGGCGTTGGTGCACCCAAGATTACAGCAGAAAATGCAGTGGAGCAGCGTTTCTGATGTAGAACAATAATTTTGAATAGAATGGAAATTACTCAAACAAATTATCCGAAGCACCGTCAGATCTCAGAGCGAAATTCTGTCATTTTACTTCGAATGTTAACGCCGGACTTCAAATAAAGCTACTACAACAAAATCAAAAAAAAAAAAAAAAAATGTGAATAGAGATCGAACATGAAACCACATGCTTAAACAGAAAACTTCTTAAATACATGACCATGCCTGAATCCATTTAATCAAACCAAAGCCTCACGTTTGTATATGGGCGCGTGTATGAACACACTTTTATCAATTGTCGTAGATAGGAAGGACTGTTATCTTCATCCAGTATGTCCCAGGTAATGACAGGCTACTTCGTACTTAATGTAGCAAACTTTTAACCTCTCACTTCATTTGTTGTTCTCCATATTTATAACTACATATATGTGAAACAGGTTGCAGCTCGAATTATCCAACTTATGAATAAAAGAAAAGGATGGAAGAGCTCTGTAAGTAGTTATAATTTGTGAAGGTCTGATGGAGAACTTTAGGTGTTCTGTGTTATAATGTCAGTTACTGAAAACGCTGGAGAAATCGTTGATTACACGAAATTATAACAGAATCAACCACATCGCTAACAATTGCATTGAAATAACAAAATTATACACACATGCTTGCATAAACATACAATATTGGATACACACACATACACACATACACACACACACACATATATGTATGCATTACATTCCTGCGCACACACAACAGAATTACTAGTCAGGGATTATCAATCCGGGCAAAACACTTTACAAGCTCTATGTTAGTACACCAGGCTAACAATATTGTTTAGATTAGTAAATACTCTGCATATTATTAACACAGAATCTGAAGTTATAGTTTATCACCACTCTATATTGTGAATCCATGGTTGTGTTCCAGTTATATCTTTAAACAAAGTGATATACAAGATGAAAGATAAATAAAAGTCATTACATATTTGTTGTAGTAAATTTGACTTAGAGCTGTTTCCGGTAGTCATGATAGGTTCGTTATTGATAAGTTTACTCGATCGGCCAATTGATCGGTTGAGAAAAATTGAACAACCAAAGGGATCAATGCTACTTTCGTCAGATCACAACCAGAAATAACTCTAACGAAAGTAGCATTAATTCTCTAGGTTGTTCAATTTTACTAACCGACGGAATAAACCTAACAATAACGAACCTATAATGAATACTAGAAACAATAAATGTAATTCAAATTTACTACAATAAAGAAATATGTAATAACCATTATTTATGCCTTGTCTTTCGTATATATATATATATAT
>NC_068985.1:37230236-37233520 GCF_001194135.2 Octopus bimaculoides
ATATATAAATATATATATATATATATTGATAGAAAAAGTAAAACAACAAAAGAAAGAAAGAGACCTCGATATTATGTAAATAGAGGAATTTATCTGTAAATATATGTAAATAATATGTGACAGTTATTAGGTAGCCATGATAAAACTCCCAGTTTCGGATGTTGGGGCGGAAACCCATGCCGCTATCTCTTCAGTTATCTGGCCATCGAAAAAATGCTATGAAAATGACCGTTAGACAAAGGGAAATTTGTGTGTGATTGACCGTTATTAAGACAAAAGAGCTATTAGAATGACCGCCAAATAAGGGGAGGGAGTTAAGGTAAGGGAGTAAAAATGTCCATAGTATTCGCGTAAGCGCACAAGTCCATACATACACATGCGGGCGCGTATCTGTATGTATGGCGTGCTAATGTTTCTGCTAGCTCGCCGTCTTGTGCTTCAGTAAATATCTATTAAAAAGTCAGGCCAGGTAGAAGAGACCGTATGCATTAACGTTAAATTAGAGTAGTAAGCGTCAGAGACAAAATTATGCTACAGGAGGTTCAGCTTTCGCATATGGGACACTTCAGGATTATTTTGAGACACACTCTGCGGCGGGAGTGGGGGGTTAAAACTAGCGTCTTATATGCCGTTAAATACAAAAATTTTACATTGGAACAAAAAGAAAAATTTTGGATCTATTTTAAAACGGGGGCACCAGTATTTTCTTAACGAAACACTTTGAAACTTGGGACACTGGTAGAATGTGTCATATAAAACATCTTTTACTCTTAGTCTTCTTAACAAAAAAAAAGTACATCGCAAGTTATTCCATGTTTAAGTTGTCGTATTTCTGTAATTTCAACCAATCACTGACGTCTATTCAGCTGAATAGAGTTACTGCTGGGCGGTCATAAAAATGCTATTCCCTGTGACATATTTCATCCGGTTTAATCGTAATTTATACGCATATATTGTTTATATAATAAATAACGCTGTGCGTATCTATGTGTGTAACAGTTTTAGAGTTCGGATTCTAGAGTTAGGGTTAATTTTAGGGTTAAGGTTAGGGTTAGGGTTAGGGTTAACAGTCTAGTTAGGGTTAGGGCTAGGGTTAGGGATTAATGCGATATACACCGTTACAACGCTAACTGTTTTCAGTGATTAGTAGAAATTATCGAAATAAGACAATTTTTTACATGAAATAAATTCGAATACAAAAAATTTTTTCTGTTCTATAATACAAAATAGATAAGTATACGAAGTTTGAAAGTCTTTCGGTACCAAAAACACTACATAAAACATAAATGAAAACTGGTGCCCCCGTTTTGAAATAGATCCAAAATTTTTGCGGGAGGGAACATTCAATTATATCGCCCCATGTATTTAACTCGTACTTTATTTTATCGAGGCCGGATCGATGAATTGTTAGTCTGACAAGGATTTGAAATTAAACTGCAAAATTTTGTAACTCGTTACTGGAAACACATTTCTTTTTATCTGGCACTAACTCTGCTATTATTACATCTTGTCATATCCACCCCCTCCACTACCAACGCCGCTGCTGCCGCTGCTGCTGCTGCCGCCTCTGCTGCCGCTGCTATAGCTCTGATGCTGCCACCGCTGATTCTGCTTTCGCCACTGCCACCGCTACCCCAGACTCCCTCGCAGCCGCTGTTCCCGCTGCTGCCATTATCATCATCGTGACCATCGTATCATCATCATCATCATCATCATTATCATTTCTTTCGACAGCAGCAGCAGAAACACCAGCATCGTTTACATTTTCTATTTTACGTCATTTTCCTATCTTTCAAGAAGAGATGCTTTAGGACAAAAAATCTATAAAAAAAAAAGAAAAAGAAACAATACACTGACAAAAAATTCCTCAATTACGTATGATTAACAACAGATACTAGCACTCTATGAGTTGAATGAGAAAAATAATGAAGGGAAACTGACAGCGACTCTCTTTAACATAAGATATAGAAAAAAAATGATTACGATAGAAAGAAGGTAGACAAAGAAACAGCGACGAAAGTGGCGAAGTGAGAAAGGAAGCTGGCTTTCTGTAATGACATCAAGAATAAATTGTAATTATAGTGAACAGCGCCGAGGGCGTTCAGAGAAAATAATTGTGCTTTAAGCGCTGGTGATTATAAGAATTGTTTTTGCCAAAGTACAGGTTGCTTAGAAACACCATTTTCTACAGCGTTAATGTAGTCTTTCTTTTATCTTACTTTTATTTTTTCTCCTCTTATATTTGTATTTATCTGGCTAAACTGTGCATTCTCTTTTTCCTTCCGTTTGCTCTATGTTTTTGCGAAATATTCCTCGTGATGTCACTAATTCTATTCGTGAATTCTATTTGCATATGACTTGAGCTTACATTAAAGCCCAGCAGTTGAAAAAGTGAAAACATAGCTGTAGGTTACTCTTTAACTTTTAACTATTTTGCAAGATGGAATTATCAATGATAGCCTGTCCATTATTCCAAAACAGAAAAATCAATGGTCCATTTAAAAAAAAAAAAAATTTTCTTAATGTACAGTGTTTTTTTCTTTTTCTGTCTTTTTTACTTTCAAATCGATATTTCATAAGATAAAGCAATGATATTTCCTTTTAGTTCTGCCGCTGTGCTTCATATATTTCACAGAGGAGTTGATATATATATATATATCAGTGTGTGTGCTTGTGTGTGTGTCTGTATGTGTGCGTATGTGTATGTATTTGTGTATGTGTGTGTATGTGTGTGTGCGCGCGCGCGCGTGTGTGAAAGGAACCGGTGACAGGTCGATCAGAAGGATTCTAGAATAACGGGCCACATGCCAGGCAAATTTATATAAATATCTACAACGTTAGTTGTAGTCTAACGTTAGACTATAAATATCAACACCATCAGTAAATCTAACGTTAGACTAAAGTCTAATTAGATGTACCTTTATTTTCTAAATCATTCCATTGATTTTTACAAACTAAGGCTCCGAATATGGATCGAAAATTCAAAGGATGCACTACCTCCGTTTCAGGTGTTGTGTATGAGGAATAATTCGAAATAGTTCAGACAGTTGAAATTCAATCAATTCGATTCACGCTGTCATTTTGCTTATATATATCTGTATGTATGTATGTATGTATGTATGTATGTATGTATGTATGTATGTATGTATGAACGCAAGTATGTATGATACGTATGTGTGTATGTACGTTTATATATATACGTTTACATATATCGGTATAAATATATGAACGCGCGCGTGTGTATATATATTTATATATATATATATATATATATATATATATAT
>NC_068985.1:37233868-37236051 GCF_001194135.2 Octopus bimaculoides
TATATATATATATATATATATATAAATATATATATATATATATATATATATAATGTATATATATATATATTAATAATAATAATGATATGACAACAAAAGAATTAATGAGACCTCGATATTATGTAAAATAGAGGAATTTATCCATAAATATGATATGTGACAATTAGTTGGTGGTCATAATAAAAGTCAGAGTTTCGGATGCCGGAGCTGAAGTCTGCTCCGCCATCTCATCAGTCATTAAGACAAACAAAAACGCTATCCTTCTTTATTAATGTCGTTATAAACTTGTGGTCTAGCTTTAGTGCAATTATTAATAATGTTGTTATGTAGAAGTCACAAATGTATTTATACTGAGCATAAAAATACTGAATGCTAGTAAGCGGGTACATAATTTTTCAACTCTAAATATGTATATATGCACGTATTTAGGGAGCTTGTTACATATCCCTGTGCCCCATTAATTAAAATAAATACCCGAACTTGTAATCTGGACAGAATAGCTGTAGATTTCTCAAAGTTCAGCGTAGGTATTTTTATTCGCTGAGCTTTAGCTTTATGTTAATTTTCGCAATGCAGTTGATTTTCACAACTGTACATAGTTTCTCTTCCCTATCCCCAACTACTATGTCAGGTCTATTATGTTTACATTTTATTTGGGTTTTCACTGGGACATTCCACCAGTAATCATTTTTATTACGAGTGGCTATAATTTCTACCATACTGTAGGTTCGTATTTCTTTGGTTATCCTTCCGATGGTTCTCATTATACAGTGCCCTAGCTACGGCATCATGTTTCAGCGGTAGAAAATACCGTAATGACATTTTCGGACAACTGTATGTATGTATGTATGTATGTATGTATGTATGTATGTATGTATGTATGAATGTATGTATGTATGTATGCATGCAAGTATGTTTGTATGTATGTATGTATGTATGTGCATGCGTGTGTGCATGCATGCATGTACGTATGTATGCATGTAATCGTATGTATGTATGTATGTATGTATGCAAGCCGCTAATTGTAGTATTCATAATTTGCAGAAGGAATATGCGAAAATTCTTGGTTATGCACACGAAGATACACACACACACACACACACACACACGCATATCTGCAGGGGATGTGATAGCATCAGCTTTTGGGGATGCAAAAGGCACTGTGCTTATTGATTATCTTCAAAATGGTTACACCATCAATAAAGAGTACTATGCCAACTTGCTGAGGCAGTTATGAAAGGCTATCAAGACCAAACGCTCAGGAAAACCGACAAAAGAGGACTTGTTTCATCAGGACAATGCTCCAGCACACAAGTCCTTGGTTTTGAAAGGCGGCTGTGTGTGACTGTGTCTTTCAACTGGTTGATCAGGTTCGCTGTTCTCCTGATTTGGAACTCACCTGCTTATTATCTTTTTTCCAACATGAAAAAAAAGAGCAAAAAAAAACACTTGGAAGCCATTATCGCAGTGATGGTGACGTCATATCTGCTGTTGATAACATTTTTGACCATCAGGATGAAATATTTTTCACCAATGAGATCCAAGCTGTGCAACACCGATGGAAGTAGTGTGTGAACCGCAAGGAGGGATATGTTGAAAAATAAACGTCATTTGGTCACTTCAATGAGAGTATCTTGGTCAGCCAATGGACTTCCAGCTGACATTCGTATATCAGAATTTTTTAAGCAGCTGTGTTGCCACCATTTAATGAGAATCAGTAAGAATAAGTTTTAATAATCATGTGCATACATAAGTCTGTTCCCTCAACAGTTGCGAATTATTTTCAATCTAACAACTTACTGCTATCATGCTACATACAGCTTTACACGTTTTTCTCCTCACTTATATCTAATACTGCATGGCCAATTAGCACATAGAAAGAAATTTGCTCGAGTACTTTTACTAACGGTCACTGATGCGCATGTCATTTCCATCTATTTTCAATGCAAGATTCTTACTGATTTCACAATATGTCGTAATACTTGGATCGACTCTTTTTCATTTATAAGACTGTAATCATAATTTTGATACCATCTTGCTGTGTTCTCACACAATGTTTCTGACAGTTTCACCTACTTTATCAAATATGCACGCGACATGTTCGATCTTGTTATCACACACACACACACACACACACACACACACACACACACACACACACACACACACACACACACACACAC
>NC_068985.1:37239954-37245043 GCF_001194135.2 Octopus bimaculoides
ACTGCCCATATCCTACGTAAAATACTGTCTATGTGATCTCAAATTTTAAAGCAAACATAATTTTCTTAAACATTCACTTGAACAAAACTGTACAAATCCAAATATATGGTACCCTAGGCATAACACCTACATGAACTTCTAACTTGTTGTCTCTTGAGGTCTCTGGGTGAGACTTGGATCCAACTTGTACAAATGCAAAACAAAAGTCAAACATAAAATAATAATAATAATAATAATAATGATAATAATAATAATGATAATAATAATAATAATAATAATAATAATAATAAAAATAATAATAATAATAACAATGATGATGATGAGGATGATGATGATAAGATTCATACTTTACATTAAACAGTCTTGTTAACATCGAACACTTTTATGTATGTTTTCCAAAATGTACCCAATTCTTGTCTCAAGAAACGGAAACTCTTGACTTGATTTGTCAAGCGAATAATAATAATAATAATAATAATAATAATAATAATAATAATAATAATAATAATAATAAGGATAATAATAATAATGATTATAACAGAAGTAGCAGTAGTAGTAAAATCATCTGTAGTATTCCACCCTCCGGAAGCCAAGCAATGTCAGTCGTCGTGGAGGCGTTTTCTTATATCTGTCCGACTTCCGATTCCATTCGAGAGACGCGCCTGATAAGAGGAAACGGTTAATTACATAATGATTACATCTTTTGATGTCTTGTGTCTATATATCTGCCACACCAGAGGCACAAACCTCACATTCATCAGTAGTCAGTGTCGCTTCAGCATCAGTGCATCTTTCACCACCACCACCACCACCACCAACGCCACCACTTCCACAAACACCACCACCATCACCACCGCCAGCACCTCCACTACTACCACCACCAGTATCACCACTACCACCACCACTATCATCCCATATTACCACCCCCACAACTACCACCACCACCACCAACACCACTACAACCACCAACATTATCACCACCACACTACCACCAACATTATCACCACCACACTACAACCGTCACCACCACCACCACCACTACCACCGCCATTACCGCCACCACCATTACCGCCACCACCATTACCGCCACCACCACTACCACCGCCACCATTGACCCACAACCACCACCACCACCACTACTACCGCCACCACTACCACCACCACAACTACCACAATCACCACCTCCACCACTAATCATTATTACCATCTCACTCTCATCTTCCTGTCATGACAAGGAATACCACAACCATCTTTATTTTCTTTTAACATCAATGTTCGCATATGACACTCAGTTATTTGATCCGACATGGGAGCATTTACATGGTCACTCATCCTGTTAGAAATAGCAGCCAAATCACCTTTTAATCCTCACTACCATCTTAAAAAATGACGCATGGAGCGATACACTAGTTTAAATACCCATAGAGGTCAAGGTTTCAACGTTTTTAAGGCCTACTCCATCACAGAGATATGAGTTTTAACAGCAATAAAACGAAGCAATTTCATTATTGAATGTAAAGGAGGCGAGCTGGCAGAAACGTTAGCACGCCTGGCGAAATGCTTTGTGGCATTTCGTCTGCTGCTACGTTCTGAGTTTAAATTCTTTACATCTTTTCGGGGTCGATTAAATAAGTACCAGTTACTCACTGGAGTCGATATAATCGAATCGACTTAATCCCTTTGTTTGTCCCCTCTACGTTTAGCCCCTTGTGGGCAATAAAGAAATAAGAAACGTTAGCACGCCGGGTGAAATGCTTAGCGGTATTTCGTCTGTATTTACGTTCTGACTTCAAATTCCGCTGAGGTCGACTTTGCCTTTCATCCTTTCGGGGTCGATAAATTAAGTACCATTTGCTTAGTGGGGGTCGATCTAATCGACTGAGCTCCTCCCCCAAAATTTCAGGCCTTGTGCCTAGAGTAGAAAAGAATATTAATGAATGTTAATAATTCTTTCTATCATAGGCAGAATGTTTGAAATTTCGTGGAAGTGGTCAAACCGGATAGATACTTATTTCATCGACCCCTAGAGGAGAAAATCCAAAGACAAACTTGACGGAATCTGAACTCAGAATGCAGAGTGACGAAAGAAATGCCATTAAGTTTTTTATCTGGCACGGTGACTGACTATTCGGCCGGCTCACCGCATTTGTGCTGTCAATAATAAACCTTTCTATGGCGGCGAGCTGGCAGAAACGTTAGTAACGCCGGGCGAAATGCTTAGCACCATTTCATCCGTCTTCGTGTTCTGAGTTCAACTTCCACCCAGGTCAACTTTGCCTTTTATCTTTTCGGGGTCGATAAATTAAGTACGAGTTACGCATATACTGTAAAGTTTCTAAAAGATTTGGTTGCTCGAATGACACAGAAACTTCCACTTTGGGCCGAAGCCTCCTTTGTAATTTCAACAAGTAAAGGATATAACAATGGTAATCATTGGTTTTCCCACTAAATGTTTAGAATTTATTGCAATAATTAGTTAGCGATGATAAATGCCTCAATGAGTTATTAGGGTTAAGATAATTTCCTAACGAATATTCTTAAAAAGCAACCAATGTCTGAAGATAAAATTCAAACGCTTCAATAATAATGGTTTTAGCATGATCTAAATGTGAAAATGTTTAACCTCTTATCTGTAATGTTCTATAAGCGAATATTAGACATACTAAAGAGAGAATTCTTTCCTTTTCCACTTTCTAGAGGTCACTTGTTAACGGAACGCCCAATTACTGAAAATTATAGGCATAAACAGGAATTTACAGCCGATAACTTTATCTATCAGAAACAGAAGCTAATATATATCCGTATCTTTTTTTTCTTCTTAAAAATCAAACAAATAAACTAATTCCTGAAGTCTCTTATCCTTTGAAATATAATCAGAATTTTTATTTATTTACTTATATGTTTTGAAAACCATTTTATGGCAGTATCTCTAATTTTCGTATAGTTTGGAGAAATTATCTTGTAATAAGATTTGATATACTGCACTTTCAACTAGGAAAAAGAAAACCTGAAAAATAGGTTAAAAGAATTGCAAATATACATACATATATATATATATATATATATATATAAAAGGAATTAATACAAGTGCCTCTGATTACAAGTTTGTTAAATATATTTCGTAGAAAATATAAAGCTGTTATCCCTAAACGCAAAAAAATGCATGTAATTTAATGTTTTGTAACTATAGCGTATCCTTGTTTTACGAATTGCACGACTATAAAACGTAACATAAAATTCATATTGACTACTTCTCTCTCTCTCTCTCTCCTCTCTCTCCCCCTCTCTCTGTTGCCTCTTCCTGTCTGTCTGTCTGTTTTGTGTTTCTCTCTTTCTGTTTCTCCCTTACTGATTCTCCCTCTCTCTCTCTTCGTCCATCTGCTTGTGTGCCAGTCTCCCTACCCCTTCTAAAACATACCCTCATTGTGAATGCACATGCCTCTCTCTATATCTATATTTACATATGTGCGTATATATGTGTGTACATATATATATATATAATAGGCGCAGGAGTGGCTGTGTGGTAAGTAGCTTGTTTACCAACCACATCGTTCCGTGTTTTCTCCCACTGTGACAAGTGTCTTCTACTATAGCCTCTGGCCGACCAAAGCCTTGTGAATGGATTTGATAGACGAAAACTGAAAGAAGCCCGTCGAATATATGTATATATGTATATGTGTGTGTGTGTGCGTGTGTGTGTGTGCGTGTGTGTGTGTATGTATGTGTATGTTTGTGTGTCTGTGTTTGTCCCCCCCCCATCATCGCTTGACAACCGATGCTGGTGTGTTTACGTCCCCGTAACTTAGCGGTCCGGCAAAAAGACCGATAGGATGAGTATTAGGCTTACAAAGAATAAGTCCTCGGGTCGATTTGCTCGACTAAAGGCGGTGCTCCAGCATGGCTTCAGTCAAATGACTGAAACAAATAAAAGAGTAAAAGAGTTTATGTCTGTGTATGTGTGTGTGTGGATTTATATCTGTTGGTGATAACAAGAAAACTACTCATTACAAAACCTATGTAGAGTGACTGTCTTTAATACGGGAAACTCTCGACATTTATGCTATTATTATAATACCTAATATAACCCCACTTATACTAACATTTTACCTTTGCTTTCTATCAGATCAATATTCTGAGAAGTTTATATGAAACATTATGATCATATTGTAAATGTCAAATTCATCCATTAAATTGCTTGTGCGTAGAACATGAATGCAAGGAATGACAATACAACACACACGGACACGCAGACACAAACACACACCGTTATACATACATACATACATACATACATACATACATACATACATACATATATATATATATATATATATATACATATATATATATGAGGAAGAATATAAGTTAAACAAATGCACTAGATGGTTCCATAAGGTGTACGCATCGAACTGACTGAATAATTCTCTGTAGAACGTACTTAACCTGCTTTTCTGATACGTACGCGAATCAGCTAATAGCTATATTGAAAATATATGACTCTGTGGAAGTGTGAGCGCACAAGCTGTGTGCGTGTGTGTGCGTGTGTGTGCGTGTGTGTGCGTGTTTATTGATGCAGATGAATATTTTGCGAGCTATCAAAGCACAAAAAAGTGGTTATTTTACTTACATATTCACATTTTGTTACGAGTTGGAAATCTGTGATTTTCTTCATGAAATTACGACACAGAAAATGCTGCGCTGGTTATGAAATTTTACAGTTCCATGATTATAAACGCGTATACAGTGAGTGACAAAGAACAGTCCTTATTAGTGTGATTGGACGCAGGCAATTTCTTTGGTGAAACCATTGAAATAACGATGGCAAATGCATTGAATATATCCAGAAATAAGACACAACAGTATCGCTAAGAAATTGTCATGGCTATTCATAATCCATATTCATTTCTTATTGTTTTATGCAACTTATTTTTCATTAAGATGGGGTAGCGTCTTGTTCTCCATTTTTTAATGATTTGGAGATGAAGATTTGAAATTAAAGACCCTCGGAGATTATGTATGTATGTAATATATACGCGCATATAGGTGTATATTATATATATATATATATATATATATATATATATATATA
>NC_068985.1:37245254-37247528 GCF_001194135.2 Octopus bimaculoides
TATATATATATATATATATATATATATATATATATATATATGCATGTATGTATGTGCATATATATACGCATATATGTACTCGTACTCATATATTCCTCGAAAAATAAAGCACACACAAGACTTGGCATAAAAAAAGAAGGAAAAAGAAAGTTGTGTACGTATCTATGCTTGCGTGTATAAAAAAAATGTGCTATGTGTGTGTGTGTGTTTGAGTGTGTGTATGTGTATGCGTGTGTGTGTGTGTGTGAATGTTGTAAGAGAGAACGTGTATTCTGTCTCTTTCTACTTGTGTTGAGCTGAAGTAGAAACAGATAGCAGGTCGAAATAATAATAATAATAATAATAATAATAATAATAATAATAATAATAATAATAATAATAATAATAATAATAATAATGATGATGATGATGATGATGATGATGATGATGATATATATATATATACATATACATACACACACACATATATATATAAGTTTAAAACGGCATTTGATATAATGAATCATGGAAAGAGAATTAATTTCTTTCTCTGACACTTATATTGGCATTTAGTTGATAAATATTTATTGATTGTTCTTCATATTACACATGAAAAATATACCAAATGTCTTGTGCACACTTATAAAAGTACACACTGGCACAGACACACATACGTATCCTGTCACATAAGCAAACTTGACCCAGTAAATATACACATATAAAGGCAAACCGTTATATGCATTTTTGATAATAATGATATGCTTATAACGAAATATGGTTGACAAATGCGGATATTTATTGGATATTTTCACACACATTCACAAATATATACTGAAGCACGCGCGCATACATATATATTTTGTTGAAATTGTGTATTTACAACCGAAGAAAAGTATTCAGTATTTACGTAGAGAAAAGAGAAGTTGTTTTCAATCGAGAGTTTTTATGGATTATTGAAACGATTACACACTCGTATGCTCACGCATGCACGCGCACGTACACACGTTTTGGTAGATACAAACGCTGTCTTTTGTCAAACCAATGTGAGTGGAAAGCTCAATACATGCTGGGGAAGATATGATTTTTTTCTTGGAAGTGAAACTGTCTAGCGATGTGGGTTTTACGTCACTGGAATCTTCAGACGGAAAGTGTTACAACTTGGTACTGGTGATGTATTTGTATCTTCTGGTGTGTGTATATGTGTGTGCGTGTGTGTGTGTGTGTGTGTGTGTGTGTGTGTGTGTGTGTGTGTGTGTGTGTGTGTGTGTGTGTGTGTGTGTGTGTGTGTGTGTGTGTGCGTTCTACGTCTCGTGTTTGCTCATTGCTTAAATTTTTGTGTATATTGCATGGTGTTTTCTGACTTCTTTCTTTTGTTTAACTAATAATTATCTTTTATTTTCGTGATGCGGAGTTTGTGTCTCTTGTGATTGCTAGCAGAAAGGTACAAAGGTACAGTTGATGAGGAGTTGGTGATGGAGTGTTCTTTTTTCGTATGTGTGATTTGGTATTGATTCAGTTTGGTGCAAATCTTATGAATGTATGTATGTGTATGTATATAACTATATATGTGTGTGCATGCGTAGGTGTGTGTGTGTTTGTTGTGTATAGTTCAAATTTGCAGAAAACAAAAGACGAAGACAGGTGAAGGAACAACAAGCAGGTGTATTAGCTTAAAGCTCGGGAAGAATATATATCTATATACATAAACACACATAAACACACACATGCATACACACACATAATTCATTGAAACTGAAATTTCCTTCACTTCGCAACTCGAGTTCCACGCCAGGAAGAGTTAGAGCTCAGTTTTGGTGGTATATTTATACCCGTTGCTGTGGTTGTTGTCACATGTTTGTTTTTATTTATTACTTTGCATTTTGTGCTTTTTCATTGGTTAAATTTCGATAAAAGGTTATTCATTCTAGATATATCTGTTTGAATCAGTTTTGGACTATTCGTATTATCGTCTTTGTAAATAATGTTAGGAGTTTTAAGATGTTTCTGAGTGATTTTTGACGATGCAACGAAGCCAGGACGTATCTATTGTAAAAGCTGGTTCATGGTCGAGTAATTTTTGCGTTTGCCGAAGAAAGTGTTTCCCTTCATTTTAATGGCAGACATAGAGGCGCGAATTTCGAGTTGTGAGGTGAAGTTTAATTTTCAATTAACCACATACTTTACAACACGCATAAGTCCTCTCTCATTCGTTCGATATAGTTCAACATTTCTGCGTGTACACACACACACACACACACACACACACACACACACACACACACACACACACACACA
>NC_068985.1:37247754-37249830 GCF_001194135.2 Octopus bimaculoides
ATATAAATATACATACATACATATATACATATACATATATATATCGAGAAAAAGTATGATAAAAGGTTGAGTACATATTTTTAAATGAAGGAAAAATATTCTCACTAGAAAAAATGTAGCGGAAAACTTCCATAAAATTGGTTTTTACAGTAACGAATTTCGTTATACTCTTCGTATGAATACATGCTTCTATGAGTATGTATGTGAATGTGTATTTGAAGTTGAGTTTCGATTACTTAGCTCATTGTTTCTCGTTTTCCATTTTCACCGCCCTCAATTTAACCGGTACACATGAAAACATATGTAAGGCCTATTTATATATTTGTCTCTGGGCAATCGTTTTTTCTTTCCCCATCGCGGATGACATTGTATGTTGCTCAGTAACTACACTGCATCATTGCGAAGTAGTATCTTATTGAATTGAAATCACTTGGCAGTTGATCAAATGTGTAATACCTTCCAAGTAAATGTGACATATTCTGTCATATCTTGAGGATTTAAGCGCTTCACTCTATTTTTATTTCTTAAATGTTTTATAGTTATTAACCTGCTCTTGGAATGCAAAACCATATCCTACATAATCTGCCAATATTAGCTTCGTCGTCGTGCTTATGAAAAACATGAATACAGATTTTCGTTTTTAAAGTGTTTCTTTCTCGAGTCTAAATTCGCAGCTAAGAAAATTTTAACATTACGTTTCATATTCGCTTAGAATGTTGGTAAAACGTTCGATTAAAATCTGTGGTATTATAAAAAAATTAGTAACTATATATAAAATATATTAAATAAATGCGCCCCTTTCAAGCCTAGCCAGGCTCATGGGCCCGGTTTCCCGGTTTCAATGGCGTATTTGTTCCCCAACTGGACGGGACGCCAGTCCATCGCAGCGTTACTCATCTTTGCCAGCTGAGTGAACTGGAGCAACGAAAAATGTAGGGTTTTGCTCAAGAACACAACGCGTCGCCCGGTCCAGGAATCGAAACCACAATCTTACGATCATGATGCTGATACCCTAACCACTAAGCCACGCGCCTCCACAGTAGCAATATAGCTGATACCATAAACTTGAAAATGACCGATTATCAAGAACCTAAGAGTTTACTTATTCTCACGTTAGATTTCAGTAAAGTTCAAGAACGAAATCAATGTACAGCATCGATTCCAGGCACATCGAAACTTCAAAATTAACAAATAAAAAAGAGCAAAAGTCAAAAGGAAGTACACCTGAAATGTATTAGAATGATGCTCAATATAAGATGGGAACAAAGAGTGGGTGTATAATGTTTCGAGGCTGGCTCTTCGTCAGAAAGAAGAGAAAGGAAAGGTTCAGCGATCTTACTGACACAACAAGCAACAGAGTTTCTGCTATAACCAGCTAAGTATAACAGCCAAATCAGTCAAATGACCGTCTGTTATTTAAGAGGAAGGAAGAACATATTAAATAATGTAATCCTAGAAATTCTCTTTTAAAAAGATATGGATATGGCTGGAATTCCTTTTATTGCGGAAGGTTTGTTCAATCAAGGGATTTAAGTACATTCAAGAACAACAATTAAGAAGTGAAGAAACCAAACCAACTACACCACTTTCTGTAGCGGTTTTCAGTATCCACACCAGAACTGCTTCTGCTGCTTCTGCTGCTTCTGCTGCTGCTGCTGCTGCTTATTTCTTTATTGCCCACAAGGGGCTAAACATAGAGGGGACAAACAAGGACAGACAAAGGGATTAAGTCGATTACATCGACCCCAGTGCATAACTGGTACTTAATTTATCGACCCCGAAAGGATGAAAGGCAAAGTCGACCACGAGGGAATTTGAACTCAGAACGTGACTGCCGACGAAATGCCGCTAAGCATTTTTGCCGGCGTGCTAACGTTTCTGCCAGCTCGCCGCCTACTACTACTGCCGCTGCTGGTGCTGCTACTACTACTACTACTACTACTACTACTACTACTACTACTACTACTACTACTGCTGGTTCTGGTGCTGCTGCTGGTGCTGCTGCTACTACTACTACTACTACTACTACTACTACTGCCGCTGCTGGTGCTGCTACTACTACTACTACTACTACTA
>NC_068985.1:37250064-37250977 GCF_001194135.2 Octopus bimaculoides
TGCTACTACTACTACTAATACTACTACTACTACTACTACTACTACTACTACTACTACTACTGCTGGTGCTGGTGCTGCTGCTGCTGCTACTACTACTACTGCTGCTGCTGCTGCTGCTACTACTACTACTATTACACCCACCCCACCCCGACCATCACAAACACTAGCACTACCGCCACTCTGTACCACCACTGTCGACACTAAAAGAATCGCCTTCACCACTATCACCATCCCACCACCACCACCACCACCGCCACTACCACTACCATCATCATCATTACCACCACCTCTACCACAATCAACACTATCACTGCCACCAACAAAGCCATCAACATTATCAATAGTAATACCAGCACACTCAGCATCATCACCAGCACCACCAGCACCAACATAAACACCGTGGGCGCCGCCATCGACACCATCACCACACGACCACGATCTCGACAAGCAACCGAAGAAGCAAAGTAGTCGCAAAGGTGCTGTGTGGTCATTAATAATGGTGTTGATGACAACGACATTGACAGGAGATATTACGAATTACAAGCAACATAAACGCTGACGGCGGCAACGACGACGAATGCGACCACAACAACGTTCGAGATACATAACAGCGAAGGTTGCTTTGGAAAGGTGATGACGGTGGTGTTGTTGATGATGATGATGATGATGATGATGATTATGATGATGATGATGATGATGATGATAATGATGTTGGTGGTGGTGTTGATGATGATGATGATGATGATGGTGATGATGATGATGATGATGATGATGATGATAATGATGTTGGTGGTGGTGTTGATGATGATGATGATGGTGGTGGTGGTGTTGATGATGATGATGATGATGATGATGATGATGATGATGGTGGTGGTGTTGTCGATGATGATGATGATGATGATGATGATGATGA
>NC_068985.1:37251147-37259481 GCF_001194135.2 Octopus bimaculoides
GATGATGATGATGATGATGATGATGATGATGATGATGATGGTGGTGGTGTTGATCATGATGATGATGATGATGATGATGATGATGATGGTGGTGGTGTTGTTGATGATGATGATGATGATGATGATGATGATGGTGGTGGTGTTGTTGATGATGATGATGATGATGATGATGACGACGACGACGACAATAAGGAAGAATACGATGTGAAGGTGGAAACAGAGGACGAAGGGAAGAAATACGGCGACAATGCTGACTAGGCGGATGATGATGATGATGATGATGATGAGGAGGAGGAGGAGGAGGAATACGATGATAATGAGGCGGACGAGGTAGCAGAAGAGGAGGAGGAATTCGACGATATTGATGACGTGGACAACGATGATGATAAGGACACCGACCACAGAAGAGATGCTGATGGCATTTTAAAAGAAAAAAAGCAATTATAAACTGTGCCATCGTTATTGACTTCTTCATAGTTTTGCATTACATCCAGTACCGTCACCACAGACAACACCAAACTGCTGTCACAATGCTGAAATATTCTAATATTGTTTCTCACCAAAAGAAAAGCGTAACAGCATAATGTCTAATCTCTCGGCCACCAACAGTTATGATGTTATTCAGGCTATTTCGCAATAAAAACTCCCTCTAAAACCTTATTTACCATCGAATCAGAAACGGATGAGATTTGGGTTAGACGATATTTAACCTAGTTTAATTTTCTCTTCTTGATTTGTGGTTGTAGTATTTCTGAATTTCTTACAACGAAAACCACGGTTCTGAAAAATCAATGCTTTTAAAATCTTTATCTACATGTTTTATTTATCACAATTATAAAAGGTGGTGGGGGAGAACAATAGGAAGTGTAAAAAAGGGGTGATTAAGTAGCAGAATACGGAAGGGGAGTGGGCAGCGGGCTGCACACCCCAGAATGAATGGCGCGTTCAGTCGCATCCCAGGGTCATAACCGCAATGGTGTTGTTGCGAAGAATGGTCAACAACATTCGCTGCTGCAGTCACCCCATTTCGCAGGGATTTTACAAAGAACGTGTTTCTGAAATGAAAGAAGAAAAATTTTCAAAATCTAAATTTTTCTACACTGTGGTTTCCCCTTTGCCATCCGTAGTCTTTTCCTTTTCTCCATGAACAGTTTGTAATGCTTGTTGTCCATCGATTTGTTGTAGAAAACAGTTCGCGCCATACTACTCAACTAAGCATTATAATAATCTTCACCAATATTACTGACAGTAGGCGCATCATAATCATCAATATAATCTCTATTAACACATCATGATGAAAGCATCTAACCCCCTCGTCCTACCCCTATTATAAAATCTAGTCATCTCTACCATCATCACCATCTCGATTTACAGCTTTATCACCCACATCACTGGCCTTATATTTATAAAAGATCGCGTCTTCAACCCCAACGCAATGAAGTCAACACACACACACACACGTCTTTCCCTATCCAACCTATATCCCATCTGCACTGAAAGGCCCATTCTATGACTCATTTGCTTAGTAATAGAAGTTTGTCCATTTTATCGTTATTTCCGTTGTTTAGGTTTTAAAATCCCACCAGGGTCACAAGCATGACATCGAATCCCATTAAACATTACCTTTTATAACCTACTTTACTATGTGGGTGCAAGAGCGGGCGAGTGCGAGATATTCTCAGCTTAACATTTTATTCTGTTCCTCTTTACTTTATCCGTTTTCCATTCGTTTTGTTATTATTCTTCATTCTTTTATTTATCTCTCACGTTCCTTAACCTTCTTCACTTTCTCGACTTATTTTCATATTCACTTGCACCGTGTTTGTTTCTTTTGTTTCTTTTGTAAATAATATCATAATTATTTTTCTAAACTTAACAGCTTATCTTCTTTCGTTTTTTTTTCCTTTCCATTTTTCCCCTTCCTCTCTTTTTAGATCATCATTGTCTTTCACCTCTCCTTCCCTCCACCGTGATTTTCATTCTGTGTGTTTAACATTATTATTCACTAGTTTATCTCTTCCGTTCTTATGTCATAGAAACGGCTACATCTGCTGCATCAGTGCAAGCAGCAATAAACCGAACATAAAACGCAAGCAAAAAAGAGCTGCAGTAACACATTAAACAGATACTTCGTTGATTAAATGTTCGTACAATACAAAACCATTCAGAGGTGCCAAAGACAATATTTGCTTTTCTTTGGAGATACAAATCTCTGGTCTGGATAAGTGACTAATAATAATAGATTATAATTCACTGATCATTTTTACTTTTTTACTTGTGCTTGTTATTTATGCTTGTTATTTGTGCTGGTTTTTCCTATTAGAATTTGATTTTGGTTTGTATTATGCTTTCTTTCGTTTTTCATATTTTTTCAAGAAAAATATTGCACTCACTGTTTTTCGATTATGCGATTAAAGAAGCAACATAAAAAAAAAAAAAAAAAAAAAAAAAAAAAAAAATACATATAGGAATGCGTAAGTGACACACGTACACACACACATACACAGACACACACACGCATACACACAAACAGTACACAAAGATATATACACAAACTCTCTCACACACGCACACACTCACACATTAACACACCACACACATTAACGTATTCATTAATATACACATATACACTTATTCAAATATACATAAGATACATATACATACAAACACACACGCACACACACACTCTCACACACACATATATATTGATATATTCATTAATATACACATATAAACTTATTTAAATATACATAAGATACACACACACACACACACACACACACACACACACACACACACACACACACACACACACACACACACACACACAAACACACACTAAGAACTTGTCTAGAATCCTTGTCACTGGGAATAACTCTATAAGGAACATAAGCGTCGTGAACAGCCTCCATAATTTTAGGAAAGCACTCAGCATTAAGATCCCTCACCTCGAAAAGTGATAATATATATATATATATTCAGAGTGTATGTATGTATATGTGTTTATGCATATTTGTATATGTATCAAAATGTACTAGATAGCTAGAAAGGTTGATGCATAGATATATGTGTAAATACATACATACATACAAACATAAATAAATATGTATGTGAATGCATGCTTATTCAAATATACATACGCATGTATTTAGATACAAAAAGCGATATAGAAGAGGTCGTTCATAATCGAGGAAGCAGAAACGAAACTATTTGACTGATCACTAGCAATCGGAAAGATAAATAGATCGGTAGATAAGAGGAATCTAGACATGATTTATTTTTCAGATTTTTTCCTCATATACGAAAGAAACATATGCAATACTAGTGTTAATGTCATAAGCTTTTCCTACTACACCACAACAGTACAAATAATTGCAGGTGGATATCGCACGAAATATATTGTTGCTCTTGTACATTGTTGACAGATATTCGTATGGTGATATATAAGAATATGTCTTAAAATTAAATAAAATAACATGGCGTAGAAAATACATCAATTCGGCTAGTACAATATTTCATGTTTTTTCCTGCAACTTGTTCGCGAGTATATGGAATATAAAGTGATGTAGCTATATCATTAAACAATGCACGTATTGTCACAGTGGGAGATAAGTTTATTTGTTGGCAAAGGAAAATGCTTTCGAAGATTGAATTCTTCAGATGAACACACCAAAACATTTCTATCGTAAAGAAACCTAGTCATACAAGATTGATGTAATTTTTCAGGGATATTTTTAGTATATTTCTTGGATCCCGAAAACAGATAATGTTAATTCAATCTCTATATAATGTGATATGAAAATAAATATTATCCACTACATTGCTATTTAGTAAAATAGCATTTTCCAGAGTAATCTACAGGTTTGATCGAATTCATCGCCTTTCATGCTACAATAAAATTTCATTTGATTACAATAAAAGTGCAATAATTTTCTTCCACTCCAGGTTCCTTATAATCAAACCCAAAAGAAAAACAAAATCAACATTGACAGGATTTGAACTTAGTAAGGAAAGAAATGCAACTATTTATTGAAGATCTGCCACTCTACCGTCTCAGTACCTCTTCTGCATTTAATATAATAAACTTCACAATTACATCAATAATATACTTTACAATTACATCCCTATATAGGGATTCTCTTTTTCCTGTTACCAATACTTCGACCATGTAGCCGCACTGACATTTAGATTTACATTCATTTATTTCTGCTCCCGAAGTAACAAAACTTGTTAGTGAAGCTTAAATAAGTAACGTCGCGAATGGAGAGGTTTTAGATTTGATGCGGTGAATTCCTTGGCAAAATTGTAATCTAATCATCTTTTACCCGCTGGCGGAGTGTTCAAAACTGAAGGTATGATATTGCTGTAGCTGAAATTCGAAGAAGACATTAAAAATGAGAGAATGCTAACTATCTCTTCTTAGCCATACAAGTGACGACATTCATAAGAAAGACCTCATGCATTATTTTGAAATGTTTACATGTTCATCACCAAACTTTGAGAAAAGTATAATATTCCAATCATACTTTTTTATTGAATTTCTCGCGCAAAAGATTTTCAAACAGAATTTAGTTTCTATGGATCTAAAATGAAATGATATTAATCAAATAATATTTATCAAATATTTGTATACAATATACAACAAACGCATGGACTGTGTGAATTGACAAAAAAAGAAGACTAACCAGATTTATATGTTTTGTTGCTGTTTGTAGCAACTCTCTGCATAGTAAATTCCAGTTTCAGTCGAAAATTACTACGTTCTTTAATAAAAGGCTCTCTCAGTTAATTCAACTGAAGATTAACAAGTTATTTAACAGGGCTGATAGTTGGGGTATAAAGTCGGAGATAGCATTCATCGTATATTCAATAGTCCCCCACTCCAAATATGCGTTTTGTCTCTTCGAATGTTGTGATGTATGCATTATGTATGTATGTATGTATGTATGTATGTATGTATGTCATTATTCAATTTTATTTCAAGAGTTTTTGCCAATAGAAAAAGAGCCGGTTTCTAACCTAGATTCAAGGCCCCTTTACTAGAATTTCAACAACATTAACAAGGTATTTTTGTATGTATGTATGTACGTATGTGTGTATGTATGTATGTATGTATGTATGTATGTATGTGTGTAGATTTATATGTTTTGTTTTATGTATGTATTCACATGCATATAATTGCATACCTAGATATGCTTATATATACTTAAATGATAAACGTCCGGAAAGTTTCACAGATTTTTACTGTTTCAGTGATAGATTCGGTTTGTAATTTTGAGAAACCTAATTTCTCAAGATTGGCATTTAGGCAGTGTGGTACAATATCCCAGTGCCCCAATAATTACAGGTATAAACCTGAACTTGCAATCTGGATAGAGTAGCTGCAAATTTCTCAATAGTTCAGCGCAGGTGTTTTCTTTTTGGCTGATCTTCAGCTTTATCTTAACATCCATTGGGCAGCTGATTTCCACAGCCGGACAGTTTCTCTTCTCTATCCCGATGTATGTATGTATGTAGGAATGTATGTGTGTATGTTACTTTCTTTCTTGTCTATATTTATCAGTCATTACTTTTCACGTCATTCATAGTTTTAGTTGATCATATCAACACCAGTAATTGCTTCACTACGATAACTATTTCATCGAACTCTATTATTGCTCTTTAAATAAAGATGTTATCAGTTCGTTCGTTGTAAATATAAGATCTTTTGACAGAGCAGAGATACATAATCTTAGCAATTTATACCTCCTAAACACACTTTAAGATAAATTAATGACCACTTATGTCGGTATGTATTGAGATGGCGGGTTGATACAATCAGACATGAATAACTATACAATAGACAAACTTAGAAAAGAATTAATCAAGACTCTTAACAATTTCGACGTGAAAATAACAATAATTAGTATTAACTTGAGGTTGTTTAATGTCTTAGCCATCACACTCAAAATTACCATAAAGATGCCATGATATTACGATTTTGTCCTTTATCTCTTAAAACGCTAAATCTAACACAGTTAAGAAAATTTAAACCTTAATAAAAAACCATTTTCCAGTTATCCGTATTCAATTAATTAAGTCTAAACTGATGAGTATCTACGTACATACATATATGTATATATAATTGTGTATGTTGTGAATAAAATATGTTTCTAGGCCTTCCGAAATATAAATTGAAACTTATACAACCCTCTATTTTTATGCCTTTCTAAACGCCATTGACTTTTGCAGGGTTTCTGAAACTTGTACTAGTAGTATTAGCATAATGCTTAGCGGTATTTCGTCTGTCTTTACGTTCTCAGTTCAAATTCCGCCGAGGTCGACTTTGCTTTTAATCCTTTTGGGGTCCATAAATTAAGTACCTGTTGCGTACTGGGGTCGATCTAATCGACTGGCCTCCTCCCCCAAAATTTCGGACCTTGTACATAGAATAGAAAAGAATATTTCCGTTTTATGTAGTCACTAGGAAACATACACTCCAACTCTACTCCCCACTCTTCCACTCAGTGACATATCCAAGATTAAACAGCGGGAGGGAGGGAGAGAGCTACACGAACATTCGGTTGGTATGTATTTTCAGGTTGGAGTAACGTGAAATCAAGTACCTCGCTCAGGGGCACAACACTCCCTGCAGTTACCTCGATATGCATATACTAACAAACATATATACATACTTGCACACACACACACACACACACACACACACACACACACACACACACACACACACACACGAGGGGATACTGCTAAAAAGATTCTGGATTTGGGTAAAACAAAATATATGAGGATCAGTTAATTATGATTTCATTCAACGTATTCCTTTCTCACATTCACGCACTTATAGCAGCCCTTCAGTTTTTTCTAAGCCCTGTAAAATAACTCAAAATGTTGGGCCTCCAGCCAGGCCTTTCAAGATACCCTTAAAACTAGGAACTCTTTAGCATATGTATATGAAGGCAAGCCACACTTGTGCCTACCTAACAAAAGAGAAACATCCACAAGATTGTTTTCAAAATTCTACATGCATAAATAGATTCTAAACAATAGCATAACTTAATTTAATCAGTTAAAAATTTTCCCAAAACCTCTCCATAACAACCTAATTACCACTCCACTCAAGCCCACACACCCAAAATGATTTTAACTCAACAGAGATTATATAAAAGTAAGACTAACTCCAATGCATCGCACTCTGACTATGTCTTAGCGGGGTTCGAAGTCACTGACAACAACATTCTTGTTGACGAATAATAAATTTCTACTTTGTTTTTATTCTATAGAATACTTAAAGGCAATAGTGTATTGGCATTTAATTTAGCCGAACTAACGTGACGAATAGAAGAAAATAGGAAGAAATAGTAAGAAAATAGTTTGAAATCGTGACTCACGGGCTGTTGTAGTTGTAGGTGGCAAGGCATAAAGACAGCGAAGTAGTCTTATGCCTGTCACATATTTTTAACGTTTGGATCTGAGAAGTTTCCGTTAAAGGTTCGCAAGGGACATATGTTAATGATATATACCAGATACCGGATGATATATACCAGACAAAATCTATAACTTAAAGTTTAAACAATGACTTTATCAGAATCTTCCAGGTGACAAAGAAATTATTATCATTATTAGTATTATTATTATGATTAATAATAATAATAATAATAATAATAATAATAATAATAATAATAATAATAATAATAATATGTCCTAGGTGTACGGAAAACATTCGGCGAGAAATGGAAGAAAATTTCAAGAAAGAAGAAAAGAAAGCATAATAATAATAATAATAAATAAGGAATAAAAAGATCACTTTGATTAATGTACTCGCTTCTTCTTTAATATACAACCCAGATAATTATTTTTTCGACGCTGAATTTAACTTCTTTCGAAATCAATATTTAGATATATGAACTAATGGCTACGCTAATGAAGAGAATACTTTACAGCGTTTAATTACATCCCTTTACATTCAGGGATCAATTACGCTCTTCTGACTTGACCAACACGTTGTTCTTTCTGGATTTATATATATTTTATACAGAATTCTACTAACACGGTTCTGTTATTGCAATTACTCGTTAATTACTCTGGTTAATTAACACTATTCTTGTTCAATTTTCTCGGAGCATCAAATTGCTTTCTTACTCTCCAGATTGATTATATATATACGTACGCGCGCGTGCGCACACACACAAGCGCATATATATAAAAATATGTATGTATGTATATATGCATATGCATACACACACACATATATGTGTATACATACATATATATATGTATATATATAATATATATGGAATATAGTATACATACATACATGTATATATATATATATAT
>NC_068985.1:37259765-37263544 GCF_001194135.2 Octopus bimaculoides
CCGCCACCCCACTGCCGCCGCCGCCACCCCACTACTGCCGGCGCCATCGGAGCTGCTGCTGCTACTGCTGCTGCTACTACTACTACTACTACTACTACTACTACTACTACTACTAGTACCACCACCACTAAGAATAATAAATATTTCTAGCAAAGGCACAGGGCTAATATTCTTGGCGTGTGGGAGCTAATTGATTTACATCAATGCCGGTGCTCGACTAGTTCTTCTTTATCGACACCGAAACGATGAAAGCCGAAGTCAATATCAGCGGAGTTTGAACAGACAAATTAAAGTCGGAAGATTTGCGGTAAGCATTTTTTACCTAGTGTGATTAAGACTGTCGCTGATCACCGCCTTAATGATGAGGTCTCCACTGTAACACATCTATAATAGAGTGAACAAAACCATTGCCCATAACGCGAACGAATGCTCTAGACTTTCCCAAAACTACTACAAGTTCTGGCGACACGATAAAGTAGCGAAAGTGCTACTTTGGAAACTGTGCGAAACGTGGGGGCTTGAAACAGGTAAGATCTAATATGAGTACTAACTGCAGAGAGTGGCGGAGTCAGAAACTTGCAAAATCCCCTGGGATTTCTTAATCCAAACAGATCGGGTGCCAGAGCATAACAGACCAGACCTAGTGGTGCTGGGCAAGAAGTACCACATTTGCTATACAGTTGACGTTGCTTGCCCCTTTGACCGCTGAACAGTCAAGAAGGAAGGCTAAAAGATAGATAAATACAACCCTCTTAAGTACAAAATAGCCCGGCTATGGAAAATGAAGAAGGTGAAGATAATGCCAATTATTGTTGGGTCCTTGGGAACAGTATCAGAAGGCATCAAGAGGAATATAAAGGAAATCGGAATAGAGTAACCAGTAGAACTGTTACAAATGACTTGCCTCCTTGGCACGACCAGAATAATCAAGTAAGTATTAGATAGTTGAAAAGAACAGATAGATCTTGTGGGATTTTACAATCCAATGTGACTTTCTAACAGATGCCTAAAGACCAGACATTGTTGTAGTAGATACCTGGGAAAGCATGCGTATGTGAAAAAGGACTGGAAAGATTGGAAAAACACAAGTTACTAAAAGACGAAACTGCATGAATGTGGGCAATGAAATCAGTAGCCTATCATCGCAGTAGTTGTAGGGGCACTCGAAGTTCGACATATGAAGATAAAGATCACACAACAGATCACTTAGCCCCAGCAACTTTTCCCTCGCACATCCAGCCAACGTTTCTCAGTTTTTATTTCACAGAGATCTGCATCCATCTCTGATAGGCGCTGTATGCTGTCGAAATTAACCAGTGAAGCCTATAACTTCTGCTCCAAACAGTTGAATCAAGTGTCCCTGGAAAGCCATTCACATCTGCCTGGAAACGAAGTAGCTCGCATCCCTTGGTCAAACTCAAAGTTTGTGCCTCTCTCACCCGGTCCTATCGAAAAGCTCATTTTCTCATGCATTACAGCGAGCAATCTGGCTCTGACAATGCAACCTTTGTCCTCAACGTTGACGAATTGGTATAGAGACCATTACACCACCAGATCATGACACAATGCCTTTCCTAAGAACCTCTTCTAGGTTACTTACTAGCTATCCCTCCACTCTAGGATTCTGTACCTTTATTTCTGCACTAAATATATCAACTCTGCTTTAATAGCCTACTTCTAGGTCAACCGCCATCGGTTGTTGACCATTGTTCCCGTCAGTTCCCTCTTACGTAATTCTCTAATCTGATCTCTGTGAACTTGGGGCAGCGGGAAAGATGTTCTAGTTTCCGTTAATTATGTCCCGGCCTATGTAATCTATTTAGGTCGACCGTGCAGATTACTACCTCTTCCCTCCTCATGTGAAACGCACAGCTCAAAACTCAAACACTATAAAGGCTAGACCTCACAGTCTCTGAGGTTCATTTTCCGGTAAACATACAAAAAAAAAGTGAAAACTGTACGCAAGAGGTCAGTTTTACATTTGAAGACAAGAAGGTACTTCAGCTCTGATCGGTGGATGTATCTTAATAAACAAATGGAGTTGTTGATATTAGATACTGCTCTCATATATTCTTTTCGTTGTTGCGTTGATGTTGTAGTTAGTGGTAGTGCTGATGTTTCGCACCTTCATGAACTCTATTCGATCAGACTTATTATTTGTAAACATTCCGTCCTTCTCAGAGTTTGAGGGACTGCATTATATAATGTGTTCTTTGTTTTTCAAAGATGTTGAGGGTGGAGTTTGAGTTAGATTTGGTGACTATATTTAGCGCTACAGACGATTATGTAAAAGCTACCGCATTGGTTTATGGCGCTTTAACAGATACATGCAGAGATTCTAGATCCCATAACCGAAAAGAAATCATTTCACTTGTTTGCTAAAGACACACTCACCGATACACTCGAGGCACTGATTCAAATAGCCCTGCTTCTTCCTGCCATTCAAGTGCTAAAATAATAGTTTCTCTTGTGAGTCACCAAGATGTTTGCTCACTCCAATCAGGGCCACTCAATACACTTCCCTCATTAACACTATTGTGACTCACCCTAAAATCCGCTCAATACACTTTCCTTAAGAATTTCTTACTCAGAATCTACACTTCTTTAGAATTCTTTCCTCAGCAACCCATGTTTTCACAAGGAACATTAGCCTTTAGAAGTTCAAGCTGAACATAAACTGCATTGATTTCACCAATTTTGAATGACCTGCAAATACTCAGGGCACCATCCTCCTATTACCAAAAACTAATCGAAAAGAAACACATTTTCGAGAAAAAACATTCCGACAACATTCACCCTAATAAGATAGAAAATAATATGAAAGGAACGAATATAACTATAAACACTGCTAAATGCTTCTCTGAATTTATCAATAAACTTCGTTTTTGGATATTGTCCCCCGGTAGCGAACAAAAAATGGCTGGTCAAATAAAATAATATTTACATAAGGAGAATACAACACAATCGTTGAGCAACATAGGTCATGAGTTGACGAAATTGTAAATCGAATCAATGAAAAATGGATTTTACTACTTACATATGGGAAAGGGCAGTAGTGCTGTCAGTGGTTTGTTTTGCTTAGGTTCATTGGTTATTTTTTCTTTACAAGTGTCTAGGGTAGATCCGATTGAAAATCAATTGATTTAAAATAACTTGGACACTTTGTTGTATCAGCAGTTTTTCAGTGATCGAAAGCTCGCCATTGAACAATGTATTATAGAAGATGAAAAGCAAATGTAATAAGAATATATAAAACAAACAAACATATATAAATGGTATCTCGCATGACGAAGCAAATGAAGTAAATCAGATGACACTAGCTCGTTTAGCAAACAGAATGCCAGTGTAAATAGAAAATAAACAAAAATACATTGAATAACTTACTTAAAAGACACAAATAAATATTTTTAGTTTTTCTCTTAGATTTAATCAAGTAAAAATAAAGCGTGGCACCAAAATACACGTACCAAGCGATATATCGTGATTTTGTGGAAATGCTGTCTGTTTAAGTGCTACCAGAAAATTGGACTCTGCACCAAAATATCTATTGAACTCTAATTATATTGTTATAATTGAGTGTTTTAAGGCTGAATCAAGCAAAATCTGTAATCCAAATTGAATTTATGGAAAGCGGACTCCAGCTGTATTTCGACTAAAAACATGAAGTGATATATACCTTGAGCTAGATATTTTTTGTTGTTATGCTGTAGAAATTTACATCCAAATTGAATTTATGTTGTTTGGGGGATTATTGATTCTGGGTTGTTTTTTTATATTCT
>NC_068985.1:37263617-37268617 GCF_001194135.2 Octopus bimaculoides
ATATTCTAGGTTCAGCCCACCGAGGTCAACTTTGCCTTTTATCAATCTGGATTGTTAAAGTAAAATATGAATACTGGGGCCGATATAATTGGTTAGTCCCTTCCCAAAAGTTTTAGCCATTGATTAAAGGCAAAGTTGACCTCGGTGGGCTGAACCCAGAATATAAAAAAAACAACCCAGAATCAATAATCCCCCAAACAACATAAATTCAATTTGGATGTAAATTTCTACAGCATAACATCAAAAAATATCTAGCTCAAGGTATATATCACTTCATGTTATTAGTCGAAATACAGCTGGAGTCCTCTTTCCAGTAATTCTTCTAGATAAAATAAGTGCCAGCTAAGTACCGGATTTGATTCAAACAACCGAACTTCTCCAAAATCTGGTTATGTGCCAATGTTAGGAATCAATACATTGCTACATGACAAGCAGAATCGATTATCTTTATAAAAGAGCCACCGTTTTTTGTTTTCTTTTTTCCTCACAACTTTGCTGCTGCGGTCCAGATATTCAACGTCAATTACATTCACTTATACTCCTCAGAAATACAGGAAGAGCTATTTCCTTCTTGTAGAGTCTGTGTATGAAGAACTAACCATAATAGTTGCACCCCAAATTAATAAGCTTGTTTTAGATAATCAACAATGTGTTTATTATAGACGTTCCCACTTTCTCACAAAATAATAAAAAAAAACATCCACAAAAAAAACAAACTAAAGATTATCAAATACGCCAATCCTCCTCCGATGATATAAAGTTTTATGCGTCAACAGATGATGCAATCAGTGGGGTGGGGGTGATATGGAATGCCTTATGCCTAATTAATTACGTCCTCGCACAGCCTGAGTTCAAATATGGCAGAGTCGGAAAATCAATTCTAGTCTGTTCATTCTGTTTCTTTTATATTTAATGGGCTGGTGGTGGGGTATATTTGTTAGAAAATCAGTTTCCTGCATTTATGAGAACCTTTGTGCAATGATTGGTCAGCGAGTCATATTCAATATTTTTCATTTAATTAATTCTAACATCACTACAATGGCTAAAACTTTTGGGAAGGGACTAACCAATTATATCGGCCCCAGTATTCATATTTTACTTTAACAATCCAGATTGATAAAAGGCAAAGTTGACCTCGGTGGGCTGAACCCAGAATATAAAAAAACAACCCAGAATCAATAATCCCCCAAACAACATAAATTCAATTTGGATGTAAATTTCTACAGCATAACATCAAAAAATATCTAGCTCAAGGTATATATCGGAAACATATTGCGACTAGAGAATGATTCTGCCAAAAGAGTTCCATTTAAAATTTGATTCTACAACTTTTAGTAAAATATTGTATTGTAAAGTAGCATTTTAAAAGAAAAAAATAATTAAATTCATCCTACTTTAGGCGCAAGGACTGAAATTTAGGTTGGAAGGGTTTGTCGATTACATGGTGGCATTCTTTCGCAGTCTGGGAATTTCTTTCTGAATAACCTGCACTTATGAATGTTTATTTCATGAAATGTGAAAGAATAAAAGGCAAAATCAATCTCGGTAAAATCTGAACTTAGAACGTAGAGAGCCGGAAGAAATAACGATTAAACATTTTTGTCTCATTTACTAATGATTTTACTAGCTCACCATTTTAAAATTTATTGGCTTAAAATTTTGGCACTGGACCTGCAATTTAGGAGGTGGGGAAAAATCGATTGCATAGAACTCAATATTTAATTGGCACTTATTTTATCGACCCAAAACAATGAAGGTAAACTCAACCTCAGTGGTATTTGAACTCAAAACGTAAAGATGGATGGAATGTCATTGAACATTTTCCCTGGTGTGCTAACGAATCTAGCAGCTCGCCGCCTTCACCGTCTTAAAATTATTATTAAATGATAGTATTAAACAAAGATAAAATCTTTAGAAATATATTAGCCAATGAGGCCAGCCGATTTGATACATGTGATAGGAAAGACTCCCTTAAGCCAGTCTTGGCAACTTTCATTAGATAATATAGTCCTCAACACACTCTCAAAAAAGAAAACAGAGTATGGTAACAGCAAACATTCCTTTCACTGATCTTTGTCCTTCTGAATAAGGGCTGATCTAGGATTAGAAAGGGGGCAACAATTATACACATTTTAAAAACTAAAGTAACGTTGTTTATCCGCAAGTCAGATCTGATCAAGCAGTCCTATAATCGAATGTGTTCCATTCAGAATTACCCTGTCTGATAAGAGATCTGTTCAGTTAGATTGTGCATCATAGCGTTGTTTTAAGTCATTAGGGTGTGTTTTGAGTGTGTTTTAGCTCCCATTTTGAAGGACTAGTTAGTCGTCTTGACTGGGTTGCTGAAATTTAATGTGAATATAAGAAAATAATACGATGATCTGGTGAAGTTGTTTCAAAAGAAAGGGTAACAAGCAAGACGTGATCTCATCGAGGTGGAATGCAGAGTATTTGCATATCAATCTCTTGCCAGAGCCAACAACATACTATGCATCATAGTAGTTAGATGACCATGAAGAGAGCAACCGTGTCGGACTACGTGGATGCTGCAGCTGCAGTTTCATTCGTTGTTGGGGTGTTGAGTTCATGTTCGGAGTTTCAGTGGGAATACAAATTCGCATGTGGTCCCCGATTACAGGCAAACACAATTTGAGACAGCGTGATCCGCAGCAGCTCATCTTGCCGCGTATTTTCGATCGTTGCGAAGGATTCCCCGACCAAGTCATTGCTGATTATCATGTGCATTACCCGCTTCCCCCAAATATTTATATGTATACATACATACACACACATATATATTATACGCATACATGCAAACATACAAGCATATATGTATGTATGTATGTATATAATCATTCGCCATGTTAGACCGCTGAAATCTACAAGTTTTTTCTTTCATTTTCTCTTTGTCTTTTCTCTTATTCCTTTCTGTTAAAGAGCGTAGGCTCGAAATGTGAAAGACTTTTTCATTTTTACCGAGCGTCAAACTAATACACTTGCTTGTTGTTCAAACATCTGTCTTCGTCCTTTGATTTTCAATTAATTTCGACTTTATATATCACGGCCTAGTGGTTGCGTTGCACTCATAATCACGAGATCGTGGTTTCAATTATTAGACCAGGCGATGCGTGGTATTCTTGAGAAAAATACTTTATCTCATATTGCTCTGCGATCAGTTCAACACCTGACGCGTGTTACACTCTGTAATTGTTTAGGCGACGTCGATCTGATGGAGGGAGTGAACTAATGCACCGCACATACATATGATCTCTATAAACAAATCATTTGTGCAGGTCGTTCGGCAAAAAAAGCTGAACGCTCATACGGCACAGCAATGGGCTCTCGTAATACTGTATCCTTTAAGAAATGCAAATTTACGAAACATAAAGGGGTACAAAGTAAAGGAAAATACACACACATGCATGACGTTTTCTGTTCAGTAAATTTTATCACGAGATTTCACGGGCAAGGATCGAATCCCTTAAGAGTGATTACAAAACAAACTTCTTAAACACACCACCAACTCTATCCCTTTACGATACAAAAATATATTATAAAAAATATTTAGTTACTACATTGAAAATTACGAAGAACAAAACTTGGTGCCTTGCAGGGCAATTGAGTGATAGAAAATTGCAAATCGCTTGACAGATGCTAGAGTGCCTGTGATTATTGACCATCTTTTGATTGTGAGTTGTTACCTCACTTTGGCTGACTTTTCCTTTCCTTCTGTAAGAGAATCCTGACTGTACGGGATCAAAGCATTCGACTACATACAATGCATTATAAAATTGAGTCTTAATGTTTAACAAGATATACAAGATTAGGTGAAATAAACTTAGCAAACTAGGGTGAAAGCTACGTTTAATAATTTACGATAAAATCAGTGAAGATGAGAAAAAAGAAAATTAAATCCTGACTAGAATAAAGAAAATGGAGAGCGTAATTGTTAAACAATTGTAAAGATATTGGAGGCTTATTGGCGGACAGAAGTTGGCAGAATTAGATAAAATGGATTTGAGCAGCGAAAAACAAATTACTTATAGAAGCAGTAAGTTCAATATTTAGTGATTGAATAATGAAATAGGAGGAACTTAGTGGTAATTGTTGAATTAAAATGGTTAGAGTGAAAAGCAAAAATTTCGAAAGGGGTCAATACAGCGCCGAAAGAGAGAAAACTATGAAACACACGCCCCCCCACACATATGTATATACATGCATACAGAGAGAAATAAATGTATGTATGTACGTACATACATACATACATACATACATACATACGACACAAACACTCTCTCATACACACTCACACGTACAAATATATCATTAAAAGTGATTTGCTGTCTGGTTGTTTACATGTTTTCCTGGAGCTATATAAGTGAATAATTGAAAACTAATTTAATTTTTTTCAAAAATTTCTATAATGGCTCGATCTGGTATGTTTGTACAGTTAATTGTTTTTTTAGATTTATTTAATACATATACTTCTTATATATCGACAGAGAAGCTGTTACCGCAGGTTTTTACTTTGTCAGTATAGAATTATGAAAGGGTAATTCATTTACAATTTGGCAATTGTTATTAATCTAAATGGGGCAGAAGAAGATGGAATAACAAAGGGAAAACAAACTGCAGGATACATTTATATTTCAAGGGATAGACAAAAAGACACAGAGGAAAGTAAAATGCCGTTGGGTTTACTCAATATTTCTTTTTCTGATAAGGCCAAAGTAGCACACAAAGTTTAAAATGTCATGGTACGAGAATTATTTAGTGTTTAACCTTTTTCTTAATATCAGGCATTTTGGGGGTGTCTTGTGAATCCCCTAAAAGCGAACTGGATGGTGATCCACATAATATTCTCTTGTAGATTTGTGACAGATTGGAAGAAACTTCAAGTGATTGCTTTGGCTTTAAGAGATGAAGAAATACGAATTGAGTAAATTCAACTACCTCTATCCCTAAAACTATATATGATTTCTCCTCTTCGATTTGTTTAT
>NC_068985.1:37270318-37275511 GCF_001194135.2 Octopus bimaculoides
ATATATATATATATATATATATATATATATATATATACATACACACATATACATATGCATACACACACGCACGCACAGACACACACAAGCATAAGTACATTCACGTGGACGTGTATGTAAGTATGAACACAATTTACATTTACGTCACATCTCATTAAATCATGCATAATTAAGGAAATATATTCGGCTTCCTCTTTTTTATGGTACCTTGTGATGTCTCTTTGACAGGCAGAAAAGTACAAAACACATATAAAACAAAAAGAAATGCGGAAAATTAAGCTACGTCTTTCGTTCAATCTCTGTATGTAAATCTTTTTATCTGATTAAATTTTGAATCAGCCGGTTTGTTGTAAAATTCTAGCAAAATGTAATGTTTGTTTTATACAAATGATATTAGGCTTAAACGCGAACCCGGTAGGTTTCACACAATATTTACAGAAATCTTCATAATATAATGGCACCTGATAAATGTGGATAGATGAATTTAAACATATACACATTCGTACTTGTACGCTCTCACGCTTACAAATATGTGAACATACAAAAGCATGTGAACACATTTTTTTCTCAACTAACCTACCTGCCTGCCTGCCTGCCTGCCTACCTTCCAACTTACCTACCTACCTACCAATCTAAATAACAACTACGCACATATGTATGTGAACGAGTGTGCGTGCGTGTGTGTGGTTGTGTGTGTGTGTTAATACATACAAGCTATATACGTATATACCGAGAGAGAGAGAGAGAGAGACTAAGAGGGATTGATGCCACCATCAATCTCTCTTAGTCTCTCTCTCTCTCTCCCTCTCTAGAAATGTATGAAATACACTGCACAGTTATATGATATATAAAGTGTAACTGTCTGTCTGTCTATCTATACATATTCTGTAGCATACACAAATACACACATATGGTGTATATGCATGCATTAATACCCATTTTAAGCCTGCCTGTGAGTAAGCAGACAATGTAGTTACATCCAATAAATTCTCTCTCTCTCTCTCTCTCTCTCTCTCTCTCTCTCTCTCTCGCTCTAGTAAAGAAACTCGATGAGGCTAGTTTCGACATTTATAAACACTTCATCAGAAATTGACGACACTTCGTCGCCAACGACGATAATAGCTTATAACTATTGATAATACACATAAGTATGAGTGAAACCAAGGCAATAAATAATGAAATTACTTTTAAATAATTAATACTTAAATTATTCATTTGCATTAAAGTGATTTTTATCAATTAGTACTCAGAATCACATGACTTGATAGAACTAGCGAAAATGTCAGATACGAAAGTATGTTTTTGAGCTAAGTGTCATCAATTTGTGATGTAGAATGTAGTCTTCTGTTTGTAAGAGATTGATCAGAGTTGATTCAGATAAAACATGTCCAAGTATATTCGTATCACAGTAAGACTAAACAGTGTGAATTTGCTAAAAATTCAGACTCATAATTTTCCCTTACAGTAATCTCTCGCCATATCGCGGTTCACTTATCGCGGTTTATTATTTAAGCTTACGTCGATTCCCTATTGGTGTTGTTTTGCATTTATAATAAAATAAATATGTTTGTACATCGGTCGCAAATCTAGGTATTGTCTTTTCCTCAAAAGAGTCATAAACCAGATTTACATTAACCTCTTTCTTAAAAACGAACTTTACAAAATACATTTGTACGCCAACAGTTTTTCATTGTTTGATGATGAAGATTCCAGCGAATTAATATTTTTCGAAGTAGCTTTTGTATAGATATAAGATGTGAAATGTAAACGTAGCCTCAACATTGTCGCTTGACATATGAGAAACAACAACTGCTGCAGCAGCAACATCTTTCTTTGTACATTATATGCATAGTTTCAATGTTTCATCGCAATCGAATTGAATTCATAGAAAATTATTCTTTTGATGCTCATAACATAAACGTTTAGATCAGTCGCAAATCTAAGTATTGTATTTTCATCAAAAGGGTCATAAGCCAGACCTGCATCAAGATTTGATTCTCTTTAAAACCTCTTTCTTAAAAATGAACCTTAAAAGTGTATATCATGAAAAATACTCGCTTTCTCGAGCAGATTTGGTGTTTTTTTTTTTTAATTAGTGAACAACAGTTTCTATTTATAAACGTTTTGATATATCAGAATCATTTCTCTTTCTTCCACAAAGATGTTCAAAGATTGTCTTATAAAATTTCAAATACTTTGCTGTCTGCCTCTGTCAGAGAAACCTGAATGAATAGCTGAATCTAAATATATTGAGATTTCAATGTTTATCTATGAAATTATTACAATCCATTGTTTGGTATTGTCGTAACTACCTATGCGCTCCTTTTCCTATTTCAAAGTTATGGAAATATGAATATTTTGTTAAAATATAATTTTATATTTTGCCCTTCCTTTCATATCATATAAAAATTACAAGAAAGACAACACTGAAAACCATTGTTATTCTTCTATGATTGTCTGGTTAGTTTATCTATGCTTTTGTTAAAAGAATAACAAATTTGATTAATACAATGTCTCTATTTTAGTCTTGATACAGTGTTACATTACTATGTTTGTTCAGTTATTATCCAATCGTTCTAGAATTGTGTGGTTAGGCATCATGCAGATCAATAGTTAATGTTTAAGCTCATGGATGGACTGTCAAAGTATTCTCTCGACCTGATACTAACCGAATTTTTTTTCCATAAAAAAGTATATATTAAACAATGAGGATCCGCTATTGTGTGTAAAAATGGAATTTGACCACGACTGTAATGCGCATGATCACAGGTTTAAGTCTGATATAAGACAAATCAAGAACCACAATAATAACCGCTCATTGCCGAATAAATAGTTTTTCATTTTTTTTCCTTCCGTCAAATAAAACACCTTGCGGTATTTGTCCCGGCTCCTTAAATTCTGAGTTTAAATTCCGCCAAAGTCATCATTCCGACCTTGATATAATAAAATACTAGTCAAGTATAGAGTTGATGGTGTCGATTAAATACTTTGAGGCTTTAAGTATTTACAGTCCCACATTAACATTGTAAGCATAGAAGATGGGTTAGCAGATACAGTAAAGTATCGAACCAATGTAATTGTGGTATCTGGTTACATTCCAAAACGTTCTCCGTTCAAATCACGCTGAGGTTCAGTTTATCTCTCCTCCTTCACTGATACAAGAATTACCAGTCAAGCATTGGAGTGAAGTGAAATCGATTGACTATTCCCCGAGGGCCTGTAAATTTGCGCCTCTCTCAGAAAAAAAACTTTTTATGAGACCCATGTATAAATGTAATAATTAGATTTATTCTTTGTCAGTCTTAGATCTTAATGTTTATATGTGTGCATGTGTGCATGTGTACTTGTACTAAGGTACCACAATTAATGTGATTACTACTTATTTGCACTCACCCGGATTTCGTTCTGGTGAAGCAATGAGTTGGACAAAACTATTTTTATTTTCATATACTGTTGTGATGTGATTTCCCCTGGTATATCCGACCTAAAAGTTGTCTAAATGTTCTTTGAGCACATCCATATATACGCTTCGTAGATCTTTGAGCTTTGTAAGCGCTTTTTTGGCAAGGTATTAAAAGACCGTCGGTCCTGTCACAGAACTGAGTTTTTACTCTAGACAGACAGGGTGTTGTTTTTGATATAATACAATGGTGTCAGGTTATTCCATATATGTATATACATATATGTGCTTGTGTGACTGTGTATGTATGTGTGTGTGTGTGTGTGTGTGTGTGTGCGTGTGTGTGTGTGTGTGTGTGTGTGTGTGTGTGTATCACCGCATGTGTTTCACTTTTCACTCAGGGAGTATAGAGGCGTTCAATTGCTTCGAACTCTGCTGTTAGTTTGACGCTATGTGGCGACTGCAATTTGGAACAGTAATCCGTGTGTCTGAAAAAAAGAAATGTTCGTAGGATCAGCATGGTTTCCTTTTCTCCTTGTCCTGAAGAAGAAACTAAGAAACCAGTTTCCTGCACATTGTTGCCATCTTAGTCCTATGCATACGGAATGAAGCATCATTGCTAAGTAGATTACCAGATCACAGACCGACTGTAAAACTAAGATTGCATGAGCTTTGCCCATTTGTATTCTGATTGAAATCTGTTTGTGGGTCGATAGCGGTTAAAGTTTTTTCTGCATTGAACTATATTTAAAATTTTTTAGTCCACCTGTTCTTTCTTAGTATTGACTTATAAGTGTCCTTGACTAATGTGATACTTATGTATAGTTTATGAATTTGGTTAATCTTATGACTGATGAATTGTCTAAGAGACTAATAGCTCCAGTGCAGTTCCATGTGATACCGTGATACTCTACCACGAACTGATATCTCCCTAGAGAGTATCGTTGGCTGTAACCAACTGACTCTTATCGTTTAAAAAGTCACGCATCCACTTCCTTAGTTTTCCAAGTATACTAAACTAATCCGATTTATGATATATCATCTTTACTTAATGCCTTGGTAAAGTCGAGTTATATGACATCCACTTGGAAATACTTAATCTGTTGCTTCATTATGTAGTTATAATACTACTGTATCTATGGATAGCGGCAATTTCCTAGACAAGAGCTAGGGTGCGTGTTAGTGAAGTAGTTATTTTCTTCTAGGAACGCGATCAGTGTCCATGTGACTATACGTTCCATGACTTTACTAACATGTGAGGAGAGAGAGTTAAACCTATAAATTTTAGCATCTGTTCTTCTTCGTGCAGAGACAGTGTATACTGTTCCTTCTTTTAACATAACAGGAAATTTCACACACACACACACACAGGTACACACACACGCGCCCGTACACACGCGCGCGCACATACACACAAACACAAACAAACAAATAAATTAATAACTAACCACGAATACGCGTCACTGCGTTACAGCTGTTACCAACAGATTTATTCGACTAAAGGTGGTGTTTATGTGTGTGCGTATATGGTAACTTCGATAAAAACAACGTGGCGCGCAGTCAAATCTCACATTTCTGTAATTTAGCAAATGCTTTCCTGAGTTATCTTTTCGACTTTTAGCAAAGCTGTGTAATTTCTACTTCAGATGTCTTTAATCGAATTTGCTTCTTTTGGTCATCTGATCTCTTGGCAGATAAACGTAAAGGAAATATTACAAAAGAATGGAATCAATTTGAACTTTTTTTATCAGGTAGTTCGTACACACACACACACACACACACACACACACACA
>NC_068985.1:37276248-37277227 GCF_001194135.2 Octopus bimaculoides
TATAACACACGGGCACTTCAGAAGTAAGATCTTTAGTCTTTACCAGAATAACACAACCTGTTTCTGTGCCAGGTTCACAATGTCCTTCATATCCGGAAAAGAAAAAATCATTTTTAAACACGTACGCCTGTACTTACATACGCACACAGACACACACTCACTCACACACACAGACATACACACAGACACACTCACACACGTAGACACACGCCCGCACACACACACACACACACACACACACACATACACACACACACACACTTCTTAATATCTTTGGTGTGAACAGTATCGAAGTAAGGAGATATAGATATCGAAACGCCGCGAGGGGAGATGACCAAGATAAGTACTTAAAATGACACTATCATTGTCATTTGATATAAAGGTTTAAAAAAATGGCCACCAACTACGGCAACATTATTGAGGTGTCTGGAGGTGTTGATGTGTGTTGCAGCTTCAAACCAAGATGGTAAGAATCGTAGTTATACTGACAACGTTATTTATAGAATCTACTGGTATGTGTATATATATATAGACATGGCTGTGTGGTTAAGAAGCTTGATTTGGAACTGCATGATGAATTCGGGTTCAGTCTCACAGCGCGGCACACTGAGCAAGAGTCTTCTAATATAGCCGCCAGCCGATCAATTCCTTGTCAGTGAATTTGGTTAAGGAAAACTGTGTGGAAGCATACACATATGCACATATGTATTTACAAATGTTTGTATATGTGTATGCCTTTATGTTTGTCCCCTACAAACACTTGACAATCGATGTTGGTTTGTGTAAGTCTCCGTAACACAGTAGTTTGGCAACGGAACCGATAGAATATCAACCAGTCTTCGAAACAAAACAAAGCACGTACCAGCGGCAATATATCGGATTAAACCCTTTAAGGCAATGCCTCAGCATAGCTGCAATCCAATGACTGAAACAAATACAAGATTTTTATATATATCTATATCTATCTATCTATCTATAT
>NC_068985.1:37277237-37278439 GCF_001194135.2 Octopus bimaculoides
TGAAGCACCAAATTAGTGCAGTATTGTCCGTACAACTCAAAGTAAGGTGAATAAAATCAAAATAAGCAACAGGATATCAAAAGGTGATGCAGTATATTTTGAGCTGCATTAGTAGCACCATGGACTGTTCCCTACTTCTCGCACTGTTAGAGAATTTAAGTAAAATTATATTAATGTGTCCAACTGATTAAAAAATTCTATTTATTTATGTAGCTGAGGATAGCCCTGCATTTAAACTGATGTAATGATTGCATTGTTCAATTAGATGGATCCGCTTGAAATGGTCGTACTACATTACTTCTTGACATCTTGTTGCTTATTTTGATTATGTATAGATATTAGGATCAATGTGTCTTTCAGAAAAAGTGGAAGTATGGTATTTTTTTCTATTAGAATATGGATTTTCGTTTGGGCAATTTTATCTTGACGTGCCCCGGATCACATAAATATCATCTATAAACTAAGGCAATTCATTTAGGATACTGAAGCAAGATATTTAAAAATAAATACACTGAGTTTACTTGGAGAGGGTTCTTTTTGTCCGATTAAAGCTACCTTTTTAATACGCATAGCACACACTCACATACGCATTGGCAGAGACGCTCACGCACTCACTCTCACACAAATACTCACACACAACCTAACACTCACGCACACACGCTCTTACACGTACGTTGGATTTAGTGAGTTATCTTCACAATCTATTGTAAACTACCTTTTCCTAGGAAAACGCCGCTACTCATACCCAGACACAGTCACACACATATGTAATCGTGCACAAAAAAGACTTACGTCCGTATAATCTCACAGAATGTGACCCTCTCTGTTTATATCCAAAACTATGTATATCCTTGTGTTATTCTGTAACAGTTGTATATAAGCAAAACAATATGTCATATGCTATTATCATGTAAAATTGGAATAAATGTTGCTCTCTGAAAAATTTCTTTGCAACGAATGTTCTTTCCTGTAGTCGATCGTCAGACTTTTGATCCAGCACTTTAAACTTGAATGGAACATCGATGCTCTTTATTTATTTGGAATAGCTGCCTATTTGCCTCAAATCACACTATATATATCCCACTGCGAGAAACCTTGGGCAAGTGTCTTCTACTATAGCCTCGGGCCGACCGAAGCCTTGTGAGTGGATTTGGTTGACGGAAACTGAAAGAAGCCCATCGTATATATGTATATATATATAT
>NC_068985.1:37278900-37281195 GCF_001194135.2 Octopus bimaculoides
ATATATATATATATATATATATATATATATATATATACTCAGGCATATTCCCCATGTTTTTTAGGAGGGGGTAGCCACAACAAATCACACACCAGGCATTCCATTCATTTCCCAGCTCAAAGAGGCGTACCCCGTTCTATGCTTGGGTCAAGGCATAGAACGCAACTCCTAATATCAGCTTCGGGGTCCGACAGAATATGTTGGTTTACCCCACCGTATCATGCTGGTTCTGTAGCCCTTTGAGCAACATAAAAATTCACTCACCCTTCCACAAACACTCTCCAAGCGTTCCTATCATTTATAAACTCTCTTGCCTCTCTCACTCCAACACCTCTAACCACCAAAGCTTTCCTCACTCCATCCATCCATCTACACAAACCTACCTCTGCCTCTGGTTATGCTGCTTATCACTTCTGCTTTCATCACTTACCATCCGCTCGTCATCCATCCTCTCCATGTGACCGAACCACCTTAACATTCGTCTATCCAGTTTGGTTGTTAGCTTTTTTTTCATTCCGGCTCATCTTTGCACCTCCTCATTCCTGAGGTCTAATCTGGCCAGGAGAGGTAGCATCTGTAAAGGCCCCAGATATGGGTTAACTAGCAAACCCCCTGCGATTGGGGATGGGGGTGGGATTGGTAAAATGCAGTCGCCGTATTCTTTGCGTGGCGTAAGAGGTGACTAAAAGGGGCAGGAGCGTAGGGACTGGGAATTCTCTCCTCCTAGTAAATCCAAATTCCTAAAAAGGCGGCAAATCACACTATACCGCATTAAAACATCAATGACATGTGGTATAACGCAAAATTAGGTCGTTACAAAATCATTCATGACTGTAAAACTTTTAATCATATGTCTGCTCTATCACAATTTTAGCTTCAAGCTGGAAACAAAAATAGAAATGCAAATGAAGTCAAAAGCCATATATCTAGAAGCTTTGGTTTCAGGCCTGCATAACTTTCGTCACCTATATAGTTTGTACACAGAAACTGCATCGCTGTTTCTGTGGAGCTCGTATTACTTTTCTGTAGAAATTTCATAGCTATATCAACTGTATCAGAGATATATTTTCCATTGTTTCTTTCCTTATATTTTTGGCGCTGCGACTGAGGACGTAGAATCGAGAGACAGGCAGGCAGAGAGATAGAAAGAGAAAAGAGAGAGAGAGTATCGACAGAGAGAGACAAAGGAAATGAGAAAAAATATACGACAAAAAATAAAGCGAAAGACAAAATAAATTATTGCTAAGGTTGTGGACCATATACACCGTATCATTTTTGGCTTTGATATTCGACGTCACATGTATAATTGTCTAAAGTAGTCAAGCTCTCAATGCTTTGGGACTTCCATTGATCAATAATATTACTTTGCTATACCAAGTCAGACGGAATATGAACGAAAAAAATATATTAAAAAACTGAAAAAAGAAAATACCAACATTCTGTCGAAAGGGTGAACGAAGATAATTTCTGCGGAAATTTCATATTTAAATCAACCTCATCAGAAATATATTTTTCTATTGTTTTGTTTTCTTTTGTTTTCGTTGCTGCTACCGAAAGCATAAACTCGAGAGACAGGCAGGAAGTGGACGAAAAAGAGAGAGAAATAGAGAAGGAGAGTATCGACAGGAGAGACAAAAAAAAAAAGAAAAATATATGAGAGAAAATAAAGTGAAAGGCGAAATAAAATAGAATAAAAGGAGGCAAAAACAACAGCAATAAAAGAAATAATAAAATAGAGAAATAGATCAACCAATATGGATGTCGCGTATTTTATTTTCCCGATTTCATCTTTTCATAGTAATTTGTATTCTTCTCAAGGTGATAACTTATTAATGTAGAAGTCACCATTTACCACAAATTCCCATCAAACTCCAAACTGTTAATGGGTTCTTGTTATTTCAGTTGCTTTGGGGATTGTTGGGTTTTCTGATATTTTCCTAGTCTTTTGGCTGTCGTTATCGCTATTGTTGTTAATGCCATAGTTTCGGAGAATTGGCATACTCGTTAACACGCTGGGTAAAATGTTTAGCGGCATTTCGTCTGTCTTAGAATTTGGGTTCAAATTTCATGGAGGTTCTCTTTCGGTGTCGGTAATTTTTTTTTTTTTTTTTACCAGTTGGACACTGGGGTCGATGTAATCGAATAGCCCCATCCCTTGAAATTTCTGGCCTTCTGCCAAAATTTGAAACCATTATAAATTATTAGGCGGCGAGTTGGCAGAATGGCTAGCACGCTGGGCAAAAAACTTAGCGGCATTTCGTCCGTCTTCATGTGATTTCAAATTCCGCCGAGGTC
>NC_068985.1:37281481-37282988 GCF_001194135.2 Octopus bimaculoides
CTTTCGGGGTCAATAAATTAAGTACCAGTTACGCACTGGCGTCGATATAATTGACTTAATCCCTTTGTCTGTCCTTGTTTGTCCCCTCTATGTTTAGCCCCTTGTGGGCAATAAAGAAATAAGAAACGTTAGCGCGCCGGGTGAAATGCTTAGCGGTAATTCGTCTGTCTTTACGTTCTGAATTCAAATTCCGCCGAGGTCGACTTTGCCTTTCATCCTTTCGGGGTCAATAAATTAAGTACCAGTTACGTACTGAGGTCAATCTAATCGAATGGCCCGTCCCTCAAAATTTCAGGCCTTGTGCCTACAGTAGAAAAGAATATTCTAAGGCTGTGAGCTGGCAGAAACGTTAGCGCGCCGGGCGAAATGCTTAGCGGTATTTCGTCTGTCTTTCGTTCTGAGTTCAAATTCCGTGGAGGCCGATATTGTTTTCATTCTTTCGGGGTCGATAAATTAAGTACCAGTTACGTACTGAGGTCGATCTAATCGACTGGCCCCCTCCCCCAAAATTTCGGACCTTGTGCCTACAATAGAAAAGAATATTCTAAGGCGGCGAGCTTGCAGAAACGTTAGCGCGCCGGTCGAAATGCTTAGCGGTATTTCGTCTGTCTTTACGTTCTGAGTTCAAATTCCATCGAGCCTGACTTTGCCTTTTATCCTTTGGGGGGTCAATAAATAAAATATCAGTTGTGTACTGGGGTCGATCTAATCGACTGCTCCCCCCTCCCCCAAAATTTCAGGCCTTGTGTCTAGAGTAGAAAAGATTATTATCTAACTGATTTTAGTCTTCTGATAGCCGACGTAGATGTCGTTGTCGAAGTTATATCATTATTTGTGATAACTTAGAATTTTGTCCTAGCGTTGTGGCTGTTTAGTGTTATGCTTAACGTTGTTGGCATTGTTCTGGGATGTTCTTTCTATTTCCGTATCTTGCTGTTGTAGTTCATACAAGTGTTTTCATTTTTTGCCATTGCTAATGTTTGCTTTTATCATTTATGTTACTACATTTCTCCCTCTTCCCCCACCTCCTACTAGTAGCATTAATAGTAATAATAGTAATAGTAGTAGTAGTGTTGTAACAATTTCATTGGTGGAAGAACTAGTAGTAGCAGTAGTAGTGGTGATGGTTGGTCATGGTAGTACTTGTAGTAGACCCACTGTAGAAATGGTGATAGTAGTAGTAGTAGTAGTAGTAGTAGTAGTAGTAGTAGTAGTAGTAGTAGTGGTAGTAGTAGTACGTGGAACTGAGTTGTGAAAGTAGTAACTGTTGTTGTTGCTTGTGTTTTTCATTTTCTGGTTATTTTATTGATTAATATATTTGTGGCAAAATTGTCTTCGTCATCATTGGATCCACTGTTCTTGTCTTTGTTGTGTTTATGATCGATTCTATTGAATGTCTACATACAGACATACATACACGCACACAAGCACACACACATGCACATACGCATGCACAATCACAAACACAACCGCGTATATATATATATATATATATATATATATATAT
>NC_068985.1:37282998-37285164 GCF_001194135.2 Octopus bimaculoides
TGTGTGTGTATAATGTGCGTGCTAGTGTGTGTGTGTGTGTGTGTGTGTGTGTGTGTAAGGAATAGATTGCTTGTGTATAGATAGCTACTGTCCGCTTATAGAGAAATATGCAGCATTCCTGAAACAGCTGTGAGACTATCCGCTGGCTTCGTTCGTTCGTTCGTTCGTTCGTTCGTTCCTTCTTTATAATTTGTTCTCTTATAGCAACTCAATCCTTATATTTAAATATAAACATCATAATCTAACGTGATGCCAGTTGTTCGCCTGTTTATACTTTCATTGTGTTATACGCATAACACTTCGATTGACAAACCGCCGATAACCAATCATTATAAGGCAGTTTCACAATCCTTGTTTTTAGTTGTAGTTCAAGTTCGAAGTGTTAGACAGATAGTGATCCTGAATACTTATTGAATGTACTACTTACCGACGTCATCAGACGTAGTATTACCTGAATTCTCTCTCTCTCTCGTTCTCTCTCTTTATATATATTCTTTTATTCTTTTACTTGTTTCAGTCACTTGACTGCGGCCATACTGGAGCACTACCTTGAAGGGTTTTAGTCGAACAAATCGACCCCAGGACTTATTTCTTAGGCCTAATACTTATTCTATCGGTCTGTTTGGCCGAACTGCTACGTTACGAGGACGTAAACGCACCAACACCGGTTATTAAGCGGTGATGGGGACAAACACAGACACAAACACACACACACACACACACACACACACACACACACACACAGATATAAACACATATATACAACGGGTTTCTTTCAGTTTCCGTGTACCAAATCCACTCACAAGGCTTTGGTCTGCACAAGGCTATAGTATAATACACTTGCTCAAGGTCCCATACAATGGGGCTGAACCCGGAACAATGTGGTGGGAAAGCTAGCTTTTTACCACACAGCTACGCCTGATATATATCCTTCTAAATTCGTTTATTAGAAACGTTTTTGAGTGCGCTCATAAACAGCTCGTATGCTGTTTTTCCTAACTACTCCTTATTATTCCCATCTTTCAGAATAATTTTATGGGATGGTTATTACTCTGGTGTCGCTATAGCATACAAGGAATATATTAAATAACAAGAACTTTTCGATGGAAATTCACAAATCCTTTAACATTGCAACGAACGATGTCACAATCCACATGTTTTAGTTACCACATTTCCTATCCATGGGACATTACAAATATGATTTACAATATCCAAGGATTTTAAGGGTAGTATTAATACATGCGTTCGGTTCTTCAAGTGAAAAATTGTTTAAAATCCATGGATATTGCAAATCACGTTTCTAATATCCCATGGATGGAAAATACAACAACTAAAGCCGGTAGATTGTAGAAACGTACGTAGCAATGGATTATAGAATTTATGAATTTCTATTTCAAAATTCTCCTCTTTAGAAACGAAACGCGGACCATTGTCATTTAAGATATCGCTAGAAAGTTCTTGTCGGCGCAATAGTCGAACGGTTCAGTATTTAATTTCGCATTTCTTATGTCCTGGATTCGAACCCTCTGCGTAACATGCCGGTCAAGTGCCGTTTTCTTTTTATCTTCGCCTCGGTTTATTCCTAATCTTGTGAGTGAAACTTGGTAGACATAAGTTGTTAAAAACAATAAAATGGAACGGATCATAATATATAACTTTTACACTCTCCGAGAATTATATTCTTTTCTACTCTAGGCACAAGACCCGAAATTTTTGGGGAGAGGGTCAGCCGATTGGATCGATCACAGTACGCAACTGGTACTTAATTCAAGGATGAAAAGCAAAGTCGACCTCAGCGGAATTTGAACTCAGAACGAAACACAGACAGACGAAACACTGCTAAGCATTTCGCCCGGCGTGCTAACGTTTTTTATTTCTTTATTGCCCACAAGGGGCTAAACATAGAGGGGACAAACAAGGACAGACAAAGGGATTAAGTCGATTACATCGACCCAGTACGTAACTGGTACTTAATTCATCGACCCCGAAAGGTTGAAAGGCAAAGTTGACCTCGGCGGAATTTGAACTCAGACGAAATTCCACTAAGCATTTCGGCCGGCGTGCTAATGTTTCTGCCAGCTCACCGCCTTTCCGAGAATTATATTAAGGGTACGTGTGTCTCTCTCTCCCCCTCTCTCTCTCTGTCTCTATCTATCTCTCTCTCTC
>NC_068985.1:37287327-37288256 GCF_001194135.2 Octopus bimaculoides
ATATATATACATATATATATATATATATATATACATATATACGAGGGGCTTCTTTCAGTTTCCGTCTACCAAATCCACTCACAAGGCTTTGGTCAGCCTGAGGCAATAGTAGAAAACACTCACCTAAGGTGCCACGCAGTGGGACTGAACCCAGAAACATGTGGTTCGAAAGCAAGCTACTTACCACACAACCACTCCTACGTCTACGTTAATAAGTAAATTGACTGTTCATTGATAGTAAAGGAAAGTGGAGGAGCGATATTTATTCGGATGTGAGTCCAGATCGAGAGCGATCTGGACTCGGTCGATTGTTGCTGGATGTAACTCAACAAGTTAGTAATGTTTGGACACTAACTGAGTGCGTGTATTGTGGTTTTGTCCTGACAGTACCTCTATATATCACTTCCATTTCTGTAGAATGTATTTCAAACCGGTAGTACACTTTCGTAGCAATGTCATCTTAGGGATGTTATTCATATTAGATCCCAACTTGAAAGCCCCCTTGAACAAACTAGCCACATTGTAGAGACTTTGTGTATTCCCGAGAACGTCATCTTCTTTCCCCTCTGTCTCTCCTTTGTATGTAGCTAAAACTTCAACCCACCACGCCCAAATATTAAAGGAAAGTGAATACTAGATTATAATCCAGTTACAAAGCACTCAAATAATCCTTTCTACTATAGGCATGCTGCTTGGATTTTGTGGAGAGCGGGGGGGAGGGCAGCCAATCACATTGACCCCAGTACTCAACTGATACTTAATTTAACGACCCTGAAAGGAAGAAAGGCAAAGTTGACCCCAGTGGAATTTGAACTCAGAACGTAGCGACGGGCGAAATACTGCTAAGTATTTCCCTCGGTGAGCTGACGATTCTGCCAGCTCACCGCCTTACAAAAGCACCAAAATAATAATAATAATAACCCGTTCTA
>NC_068985.1:37289093-37291282 GCF_001194135.2 Octopus bimaculoides
ATAATAATAATAATAATAATAATAATAATAATAATAATAATAATAATAACAATAATAATAATAACAAAAATACATAACAAAAATAGCAGGACTTACAAATATATATAACATACAGAAAATTGCACTACTGGGTACTGCACACATCCTACGCAAAACACTTTCAATACAGTAAACATAAGAGCACCACAGCAAACCACAGCACATACCCAAGGCGCACAGAGCTGCGCTCGGTAGTGAAGTGAAAGCACGTTATAAAAATAAAACTACTGAATAATAATAATAATAATAATAATAATAATAATAATAATAATAATAATAATAATGATTTTAAATTTTGGCCCAAGGCCAGCGATCCGCATCAACCTAACCAGCATCAAAACTCACTAGAAAAAACTTCTTTATTATCTTTTACTTCTGTCTTCTTCTCTAATGAAATACTCAAAAAAGGCTTCACATTCATACGCAGAAACGATTTTTTTTTCTGGCATTTTAGAGAGAGTTCCAATCTGATATTCAATATAGGCGCTTTATTTCTCACCAAACACTAACTTGTTATATTTGTAACTATTTGCCTCTATGAACTGTTATATCGCTACACATGTCTGTATTCTAATCATTGATTTAATAATACATGCTAGCTAGAACTGGGGGATACACGGAAAAATCAAATTTAGCGCAAAACAGAAAGCGATATTTTGTTGTAATTTTCTCTTTTGTCCTTAAGGACATCTGTCATAGTGACACATGAACCCGCTTTGAAACCTTTCATTTATTTTCATTACTGCTTACTTGTAAAAGGAGAGAAATAAATAGGTAGAAATTCATCATGGACAAGGATAATCAATTGGTTCAGGGAAACGATATTACAAGAAAAGTAGCTTTGGTAATCGGTCATCATTAAAGAGTGTTACATAGCAATATGTTACTTTTAGAAGCAAACACATAGCATAGACTGGTAAGTATAATCTGGTAAGAATTGAGATCAGCAACTGAAATATTCATCGTTCACTTACTCTTTAAACTCCGATGGAAATTGGAAGATAATTGCAAATGTTTTCCAGTGACATTCAAGCCACAGAAGTATGGATATTTCACATAACTAAACGGATAAATTCTAGTAAAGTAGCTCGGCTTGGCAATGGTCGTTGAGACCTGACGTTGCAAATGTCAAACCAAACGAAGATCGATATTGTCCAAATTGGTTGGTTTTACCAGATGAATAGATTCAATCAACACAAACTAAAACATCAACAACAAAATACTTTAACAATATTCAAGTGATGAAATTCTCATCTAATTTATGTAAAATATTTCAGAATTGTGTTGAGTTATTTTGCAAATATCATTAAAATACCAACAAGATACCAACAAGATAAAATATCAGACAGAATTGGGACTTAATTTTAGATGAGCTGTTTCCAGAAAGTATACGAATCAGTTGTATTTATGAAAAATTTAATATGTTTGGTGTCCCAGGGTAACGTAACAAATTTCAACTATTACTGAAAAAATATTCTTCCTGTTTTAGCAACAAAACTCACAGAGACTAATCTTCGTGGAATTTGTCCATTACAGACAGTATTGTTTACGTAGTAATAGGTTAAGTTATAAAGGTTCTTAATCGTTATTGTTCTTTTTGTTAAGCATAACAGCCGAATCTCTATTAATCGCTGTCTAACCTTTTAGAAAACAGATCGACTGTATTGAATAGTGTGATGTGAAAAAAACAAAACAAAAACAAACTAGAAGGCCTTTGCTAATATAACTGAACCACTGGATTCGAATTGGATAGAAACGACGTCGACGACGACAATAAGTAGTCAAGGTTAAGGGGATCCAAGAGGAAGACCATTCCATAATCATTATATTCATCCGATAGAAAATGTATTTGTGTGTGAATGGGAACACGGCATTTGTTGTTGTTGGCACTCCGTCGCTTACGTCGTCGAGGGTTCCCGTTGATCCGATCAAGGGAACAGCCTGCTCGTGAAATTAACGTGCAAATGGCTGAGCACTCTACAGACACGTGTACCCTTAAGGTAGCTCTCGTGGATATTCAGCGTGACACAGTGTGACAAGGCTGACCCTTTGAATTACAGGCACAACAGAAATAGGAAGTAAGAGTGAGAGAAAGTTGTGGTGAAAGAGTACTGCAGGGTTCGCCACCATCCCCTGCCGGAGCCTCGTGG
>NC_068985.1:37291292-37295384 GCF_001194135.2 Octopus bimaculoides
AGAAAGTTGTGGTGAAAGAGTACTGCAGGGTTCGCCACCATCCCCTGCCGGAGCCTCGTGGAGCTTTTTTTAGGTGTTTTCGCTCAATAAACACTCACAACGCTCAGTCTGGGAATCGAAACCGCGATCCTATGACCGCGAGTCCTCTATCCTAACCACTGGGCCATTGCGCCTCCACCGGGAACATGGCATATAACTATTAGTTTATAACTCCATATGCTCTGTCACACTCCAATTCATAGACCTGGACAAATCATTGGTGGTAATACACGTATATTCTTATAGTACAGACGCACAGCCTATAATAGTGAGAGAGTGTATATCTTTTGTCTATAATTTTTTTACTGGTTTCAGTCATTGGACGGCGGCAAATTGGACAAATATCTTCTACTATAGCTCCGGACCGACCAGTGCTTCATCAACGAATTTGGTTGACGGAAACTGTATAGGAGCCCGTCCAACATACATACATACATACATACGTGTGTGTGTGTGTGAGTGTGTGTGTGAGTGTGTGTGTGTGTGTGTGTGTGTGTGTGTTTATACAGATTTGTTTATTTGTTTACGCCCTCGTAATCTAGCCGTTCGGTAAAATAGGTACCCAGTGTAAAAATAAGCACTCTGAGCGGTTTGTTCAAGTACAACCCTTCAAGGTGGTGCCCCAGCCTGGCCACTGGCCACTGAGTGAAGCAAGTCAAAGTTGTAAGACTGTGGTCGTCATCCTTATTGTAGTCGTTACTGTCATCATTGCTATCGTCGTCGAGTCTTTCTGACCATCATGTTTATACTAGTCGGGTGGACACTTCATAGGCAAGGTATGTTTTTGTGACATTGTATCGAGTCGTGATTGTACAGAATCTGTTTTGTTAGGTTATTGGTTAACTATTGTGTAGAAGATGTACTGTGTGCAGAACCCGTGGAGGCGCAATGGCCCAGTGCTTAGGGCAGCAGACTCGCAGTCATAGGATCGCGGTTTCGATTCCCAGACCGGGCGTTGTGAGTGTTTATTGAGCGAAAACACCTAAAGCTCCATGAGGCTCAGGCAGGGGATGGTGGCGAACCCTGCTGTACTCGTCCACCACAACTTTCTCTCACTCTTACTTCCTGTTGTGCCTGTAATTCAAAGGGTCAGCCATGTCACACTGTGTTACGCTGAATATCCCCGAGAACTACGTTAATACGTTAAGGGTACACGTGTCAGTGGAGTACTCGGCCACTTGCACGTTAATTTCACGAGCAGGCTGTTCCGTTGATCGGATCAACGGGAACCCTCGACGTCGTAAGCGACGGAGTGCCAACAACAAGCAGAACCCGTACTCTTTGAATCGTTCTTTGAAATAAGAATCTCTTTATGCGGCGTGCTGTCAGAATGGTTACCGCGTCGAACAATTTGCTTAGCGGTGTTTGTTCCGGCCCTTTACGTCCTGAGTTCAAATCTCGATGGTGACACCTTTGCCATTCATCTTTTTCGGGTCGATAAAATAAAATACCAGTCAAATACAGAAGTCGATATAATCGATCAATCCTCTCCTTAAAATCGCTGGTACTCCACCTTAATCAGGAACAGTTAAAAGCAGCGAGTTCTGGCAAAAACGTTACCGCGTTGGATAAAAAGTTTAGCAGCATTTCTCCCGGTTTTACGCTCTCAATCTATTAGCCCCTTCCCCTCAAAATTTCTGGCATTGTTCTTATAGTGGAAATGATTATTAAAGGAGGCGAGCCAGCAGAATTATTTGCACGACGGACAAAATGCTTAGCGGCATTTCTTCCGGTTTTCCATTCACAGTTCAAATGCCACCGAGGTCGACCTTGCCTTTGATTCTTTCGGGGTCGACAAGACAAATACTCGTCGAATATTGACGTAGATGTAATCGACAACTGCCTCTCCTCAAATTCCGGGCCTTCTGCCTATAATAGAAAGAATTATTATAATTATTTTGACATTCATTTGACATTACGTGTTCAAAATACATTTTCATAACGCTACGTGAATCTTATACATCTGAGAGCATTTGACTGTCAAAAAAATTAATTCTTCGTATTTTAACGACTCCGAGAAAATTGCATTGCATCATATTACACGGGTAATTTATCTCATATGATGATTCTGATTGTTCAATTGTTCACTGATATGTGATTTTAAAATCGTTTTCAAAGGAAGACAATTTAGTATTAAGCATAGATTCTATGGTGCCACACATAATCTGCAATCGCACAACTTATAAAGTTAACTAAACGGTAAAGAGTTAAATAAAGACTGAATTACGAAACGCCGTGCGTATGTAATATTTGTATCATAAATTAGATTAGTTTCAATAAAGTTTATCATGGCCGATCAACTTTAAGTAATTAATTAACGACCGAAGCACATTAAATAAGAAGACATGCATAAATGATTTTGTGTATATAAATACTGTACTCTTCTGATGGTAGAGATGTACATCTATGTGTGTATATATTTATACGCACACGCATATACACAAACACACACATACACAAACATTCACACTCATACACACACATATACGCGTACATGTATAAGTAATCATCTACAATAGATAGCGAACCATCAAGTCGGTATGGAATCATCTCTGCATTCTCTTGACTTAGTAGAAATAGTAGCTAAATTTCCTTTAGATGATCCCCATCTGACTTTTAAAAAAGCATAGAAAACATTGGACAATGGTGTTTAGACACGCTGGACACGCTGTCTAAATAAAACGCTGGAACGTCTTTGGCACAAAGTCTACTCAGTTGTTGCTGACCTAAGGCATGACAACAACATGTAGATGTAGAAAACGATTTTCTATGAGGAATATTCAGTAACAGTAATTTAAAGTAAAGATAATTTGCCAACGTAATGTGGCAGTCCTGGATGTTGTTTAGCCTCAGGAAAACGTCGTTTCCAGATGGCTATACGACACAATATCTGTGTCCTTATATTTTTGAACATGGGAGCTCAGCACCCCCATCAAGCACAAAGCCACATCTATGGACCAGGGTTCTGCGTTATTGCTCTTTATCAGCAGAGAGTAGCTGCCTGGCTAGACAGCGCTTCTGAATTCCCGTTCGAAAATATATAATTTTCAAAGTGACACACTATCACTGATCTAATAAATAGAAATATTATCATAAAAGCGGCGAGCTGGCAGAAACGTTAGCCCGCCGGGAGAAATGCTTATCGGTAGTTCGTCTGCCGTTACGTTCTGAGTTCAAATTCCGCCGAGGTCGACTTTGCCTTTCATCCTTTCTGGGTCAAATAACTGAGAGAATTAAAAGATTAAAGAATATATATTTCTGTGTATGTGTGTGTGTGTGTGTGTGTGTGTGTGTGTGTGCATCGGTGTGTGTTGTATAATGGCATATAAAATCAAAATATTTGTGTCCTGGTATAAAGGGAAATGGTAAGAGAAATATACAGTTTATAGAAAAGCGGTAAATAAACAAATAAATGATGTTAAGAACGATCTAAATTGGTTGTAGAATATATTTCATGTGGCTTCGAAATAGCAACTTTCCACAGCGCTCTATCCACATGAAAAAATAATTCTATTTTATGGTGAATGAATGTGATAGGTGCCACGCCGACTCCACGCCTTCTGGGTTGCTGGTTTGTCACGATATATCTGATGGCTACGCATATATTCTCTATATATGCAGATGTTTATAAAAACGACTGTACACATCTCTCTCTCTCTCTCTCTCTCTCTCTCTCATTCCCTCTCTCTCTCTCTCATTCCCCCCTCTCTCTCTCTCTTTCTCTCTCTATCTATCAGTCTATCTACATACCTATGTATATTTGTGTACTCATGCATCTCTCTCTCTGTCTGTCTCTGTCTCTCTCTCTCTCTCTCTATATATATATATACACATATATATATATTTATACATACATACATAAACGCATATATATATATATATTTGTGGTTATATATACATTAATTTATGTTTATATATGTATATATATATGTATACACACACATACACTGGCACACACGCACATATATAATATGACATAGATATATATGTATGGATATCTATCTGTCTATCTATCTATCTATCTATCCATATATATATATATATATATATATA
>NC_068985.1:37295972-37297566 GCF_001194135.2 Octopus bimaculoides
ATATATATATATATATATATATATATATACATATTAGAGAGTAAAATAGTGGAATACTTATATCTTAAAAATCATAATAAAGATAGGTATATAATTTGGTCAATATGGTATTGATAAACAAATAAAGTACAGCTATGATTATTAAAAAGTTTTAAAATGTTTAAAAGTTCTTACGATCGTTTCGTAAATTTACGTCATCTTAAAATGAAATCTAATGTTGATAAGCATCGTTGGGAAGTATATTCACTCATCAGACAATGGAATCGAAAAAAAAATGAATTTCGGTGGAGGAAATCGAATGAAGAAAATGCTGTTAAATCGAACGGGGAAAATGTTGTTTAAAAAATTATTGGTATTTATATATCTGTGTTGGTATAAATTTGAGCTAAAACTCTAAAAAAGTAGAATAAATCCATTTATGGATTACAGACGGAAGAAGAAATGGATCATAGGAATTCTAATTCATACACCCATCACGGATTTTTACCAGGGATTACCGTAGCTGAGATTATTAGTATATTTTATTTTGATCGAGTTAGTTTGTGCTGTTCTGAGTTTCGCGCATGGGTGCACATGGTCCTTGGGCAAGTTATGATTGCCATAAATTAATATAAGGGCACCAACAGAGAAAACTCAGACTAGCAAGAAAAAAAAAAATTATGTTTGTGTGTGTACGTGTGTGTGCGTGTAAGTATACATGCACACACATACACACATATATATAGCTGGCGCTGCGTCAATTATGACGACGAGGGTTCCAGTTAATCAGATCAACAAAACAGTCTGCTTGTGAAATCAACGTACAAGTGGCTGAGCACTCCACAGACATGCGTACCCTTAACGTAGTTCTTAGAGAGATTCAGCGTGACGTAGAGTGTGAAAGGCTGGCCCTTTGAAATGCAGGTGCTACTCATGTTCGTCAGCTGAGTGAACTGGGGCAACATAAAATGAAATGTGTTGCTCAAGGATACTCGTCGCGTCTTCGGGAATTGAACTCACGACCTTACGACCTGGAGCCGAATACGCTAACGACTAAGCCACGAACATTCATACACACACACACACACACACACACACACACACATGTATGTATGTATGTGTGTGTGTGTATGTGTGTATGTATGTATGTATGTATGTATGTATGTACGTGTGTATGTATACATTTTTATGTACACATATATATGTATATAGACGCGATGTACATATGTTTGTCTCAATGTGTCTTTATTAGCGTCTAAATAATTGTAACTATGATCATTACAGAAACTAACAGCGAGCATGTGCTCGGTAAATTGGTTTTGAAACATAACACAGATTGTATTTGCAGAAGGGTTAGCCAGACGGAACAATATCTGCTACACTGGGGAAGGTTAAATTTATTATATATTTTACGGTTCTTTATCTATCTTTCTTTTTCTTCGTGCCCCCGCGCACGCAGAAACAGACGGACAGACAGAAAGACAGTCAGACAGAAACACACACACATACACACACAAACCTAAAACACATATCTGTATATCTATCTAACTCTCTCTCTCTCTCCCTCTATATATATATATATACATATATATATATATATATATATATATATATA
>NC_068985.1:37297795-37300461 GCF_001194135.2 Octopus bimaculoides
TATATATATATATATATATATATATATATGCATATATAATTAATTAATTAATTAATTAATGAAGGATAAAACCATTTAATGATTCTATCAAGTGGCCAGCATTTTAATTCCATTTAGGAAAATATTTATACTGATATATAATTATATCTCTCTTTCTCTCGTTTACTTGTTTCAATCATTTGACTGCGGCCATGCTGGAGCACCGCCTTTAGTCGTGCAAATCGACCCCGGGACTTGTTCTTTGTAAGCCTAGTACTTATTCTATCGGTCTCTTTTGCCGAACCGCTAGATATAATTACAGCAAAAGGTTCCATATAGGCACACCAACATGCTTGAAATAGACGCTAAAAGCTCTATAAACTAAATATTATTTTCAATGGCGACTCGTGTGTAGGCACTGCAGAATTGCAGCAATCTCTTATTTCGACTCGATATTATCGATAACATTCGATATAATGAGTCCTTTTTTCTTTAATTCTTCCTTTATACTTGTACATTATATAAGCTTAATGTCAGTAGCCATCCCCTAGTTAATGACAAAAATATAAAAAGCCTTGTATAGAACCGTGCGCTTCACAGTTTCAGCGACACGGTGTTTGGCTGTTGTGTGCATGCTCACATGTCTGAGATAGGAAGCTGCACGCTAGGTAGAGAGAGCACTGTGGTTCACGCAGTACCGACCATGGTGTGCTGGTGAAAGGTAGTGTTTCTTCTTGACTCCGCGTGCTTAAAAATGTGTTTATATTCTTGAATGTGATAAAGCGTAGAATTAAATAAACCGTTTTCCTATTTCGGTCTCTTCAGCTCCATTTACGTTTCTCCCTCTCTCTTATCTCTCTGCCTTTCCTGAGTATCTTGACATCCACATGTCTCTCTACTCCTATCCCTGCATATCCGTCTTTACTTCTTCCTCCCTATCTTTGCAACATGGACCTTCAATGAAGCCAACTTCACCAAAGACAGCGTTACGTTTAAATAACACAGAAACTGACAGTTTGAAGAAACAAAGCCAAAGCTACCAAACACTCTAATTGCGGAGTGGGATCGTCACCAAACACTCTAATTGCAGAGACCACGAAGTAGCTTTGGTTTTCACCGAACCATGACTCAAACCAAAAGGGAAAAGGAACAAATTCATTCGCCCGTTTGCCTTGATTAAATCACCCATGAAGTTATTAGACAATATATTGAAAGTGGAGACTAAAACACAAAAAAGGTGAAAAAGAAACCAGTGACTCAATGGAATCTGAGGAAAGTTAAACTGATGATGTGAAAGAGGAACACAACAAAACAAATATCGCGGTGAGACAACTGGTTCCTCTGGGTTCAACGAGGCCACAAACCTAGATCACAAAACACGACACCCCCACCTTGGAAAACAAATGGATGATGCACGCACTGCTCCTAAGAGGAGACAATGTATAGATTCAGTGTGGACAGTAGTTGCTGAATAGTGGTCTTTTTTAGAACCGGCACAAGGGATTATAAGGTGGCTGACCTGGCTTCGTCAGACATTGAGTCTGAGAAACATGTCCCAGTATTCAAGACCACCGCAAACAACGAAAGGACGACGGTGGGCACCTCTGAGACCTTTACAAATGTCAGACTAGTGATGCCCATATGTCGCACCAGTGTACTGAACGTCAGCACCAACGCAAAAACCCATACCGGAAAGAATTACCGACATGGAGTCAAGCAATATGAATGACACTAACAGGAACACATCACAATGCTGATATATCGGATGCTGAGATATACCATACCAAAGTATGCGTTATTAAAAAAAAAAAAGAAAGAAGAGAAAGACCTCGTGGTGGTGTGACCATGTACATCCGGGACGATGTCATGCCTGTCGTCATACTATCACACTCAAACTCAATTTGTGACATCTCGCTAGTACACATTAAAAAGACTAAAACGGTAGTATGTGCTGCATATCGCCCAACAAATGCCCCAAATCATTGGCTTTCATTCGAAGAGAGAAATACATTTCTACCAATCACACACACTGCTGCCAGGACAATATTAATATATCGCCGATAAATACTGTATTTTTAAATATAGCCCGTCTATAAGTGATATCACCTGAAGAATACAGTGGTAACTCAAATTTTCGTGATATCCACATATTAAGCATGATATGCAGATATCTGTTTTAAACTAATACTGATTCTGTTGCACATCATATAAATAATATATAAACATATGCATATATCCATACATATATGTACATACCTACATCTATATGTATACATATACCTTATATATATATACACACATATACACAGATATATACATATATATACATATATATATATATATATATATATATACACACACCTATATATGCATACACATATACACACACATATATATATATACCCACACTCATGTGCACACACACACACACACACACACACACACACACACACACACACACACACACACACACACACACACACACACACAAAAGCGCCCATAAACTACAGACCTCGTAGCAGTTGTAGCACTTACAAGAATTAGACTCCCAGTAAGGAGAATCACGCAATATTAATGTATGGCATAATATTTACAACGCTTTAAACTAAGAAACCAAGAATTGTATGCATGCATACGTACGTACATACATACATACATACATACATATATACATATATATATATGTA
>NC_068985.1:37303406-37307153 GCF_001194135.2 Octopus bimaculoides
GTAATCTTGTCTGATATTGTAGGGAACTCTATCTTTCTCCTGCGGGATCTCTGGATGATTTTGGCTTGGAAAGAGTGAATCTTCTTATCAAATCTTATTATAGGATTGATGTTAAAGTGGTTCAGCCTCTCAAGTGATGCTATATTCCCCAACCTGAATATCTATGTATCTACTGGTGATTGCTATCACCGTATTAGCACTACCAAAGTAGTAATAATTTCTAGCGTTTTTAGACATGTCTACTATTCTAGGGAGTTGCTGCTGTTATGTATGCTCTGGTAGATGAAACTTATTATTAAAGGCATTCCAGCCGTGAGTAATCCATCTTTTTACGGATATATACTAGTAAAATATTAAATATAATTTCCGTACTACAGATTTCAGATAGTAATTTGAAGGAGTTATCACTATTTCTAGCATAAAGAAAATCCATATGGAGAATCCATATAGAATGTTCCCAGATGTTGGCGAATGAGATTAGTATTTAATTTACAGAAACGAATATTCAGAAGGCGGCGAGCTGGCAGAAACGTTAGCACACCGGACGAAATGCTTATCGGTATTTCGTCTGCAGGGACGTTCTGAGTTCAAATTCCGCCGAGGTCGACTTTGCCTTTCATCATTTAGGGGTCGATAAATTAAGTACCTGTTACGCACTGGAGTCGATGAAATGGACTGAATCCTTTTGTCTGTCCTTGTTTGTCCCCTCTATGTTTAGCCCCTTGTAGGCAATAAAGAAAAAAGAAACGTTAGCACGCTGGGCGAAATGCTTAGCGGTATTTCGTCTGCAGGGACGTTCTGAGTTCAAATTCCGCCAAGGTCGACTTTGCCTTTCATCCTTTCGGGGTCGATAAATTAAGTACCAGTTACGCACTGGTGTCAATGTAATCGACTTAATCCTTTTGTCTGTCCTTGTCTGTCCCCTGTGTTTAGCCCCTTGTGGGCAATAAAGAAATAAGAAACGGATATTCAAATTGACCAAACAGCCATATGCTTTTATATCGTTAGAAAACGTGAAATCCACGCCAAAAGAAGTAGTAAGAAGCCGAATAATTAGCTGGTCTGGTTAAATTCCTGTCAAATTTCCGTGCCATTCCTCAAATTCAATGAGATTCGCGAGCAACTACTTTGGGAATTGCTAAGTTACCTTCGTGGAACATTCAATAGATTCTCCTCCGGTCTGACATCCATTGAACTGAGCAATAGCATTTTCTATTTGCATCATGTTCAACTTGTAAGTATTACCTTATGACAACCAGTGTGAACAAAATAGCCTTCTCAGATTCAATGCCTAATTAATGAATATTCGTATTAAAATACTTCATAACTACAATTTCTACTCAAATCATTAACTAGCAGGGAGATGGAACCCAATTAACTGGTATAAACAGAATAAGTTAATTAGAGACAAGACTTTGATGACAATATAACGGTTAATTAATTGTTAATAAATATTTTATTTCTATTCTGGTAACACTACAGTATTTCATCGATAATACAAACGGCAAATTTATATCTAGCGTACTATAAATTAACTAGCGTGTTATATGAAATATGTTTCTAAATAGATTAAGTCTAAACATCAGGTATTCTATAACACCATGGTATTAACCTGACGACTTTTACAACAATTCGTCTTAAATCTGTAGCGGTAATTCGTAAATGAATATCTGGTTATGCAGTCAGACATCACGAACAATCCACTATAGCTTCACATGATTGGTCTATACACCGATCAATCAGCATGAAGCAAAAACCTGGAGATGTTTTCTCCATCATTCTAGAATAGGTCCCTAATAAAACGCGTTCATCGCACATTTTTAACAACGATACGATCCAAGATGTCTGCTAAGACATATGGTGCAGATAGATGACAGGGACCTCTGTCGCTACGAATATAGTACAATCGTTTCCAGTTATGTTCGGCAAGCTGCGTGTTGCCATATCAATAGCTTGCCGTAAACTCCAAGCAGTATCTCTCTTCCAGTAGGTAATTAATGCTGTTGTTATCTGTAAAAGTCCAAACGCAGTTTGTCTTCATGTGCGATTATAAAATCTTTTGTTAAACGTTCCCAGGTGTTGTCCAGTTACTGCTACCAGGCAGCCGAAGAAACTTATCTTCATTCATCAAACCAACCAGTCACCACAATAGACTGACCACCAATATTCAAATCTAAATATATTTTTATATATTTAAAACGCTTCAAGCTTTATTGGTGTAATTTTTTTTTATTGCTCTTGAGTAAGTAAATATTTTTCTTTCATTAATTTGTTGGAGAATATAGAAAAATAACACTGCTTAACTGTCTGAAAGTTTGGTTGATATGTGTGCGTTCATTGTTCTGCAGAAAAGAGAGAAAATAAAAACAGGTAAATCGAAGGAAGAAATAGAGAGGAAGGAAGGTAAGGCTGAAGGGTATGTTTAAAACTATTGATGACATATCATAATTATAACGTGGGAAAGTAAAACATTTATCACTTGAAAATGCAACTGACTCTTACGCAGAGGAGAAATTGAAAGTTATGAGAATCAGACTTCTGTTAATGGCAATAATGACATCAACAATTTCTTCGATTTTGTCAAAAAAAAAAAAAAAAAAAACTTACCAGCAGAGTTAGTTCATTGTGTAACGTGAATGATACTCTAAAAATTGTCAGGAAAATAAAAGGTAATAAACTGATTCATTTATATAAGAATTCTTAATCTAAAACCAAATAGAATATTTCAGTATCATGTAAGTGTACCACGAAAGAAAGAATTCAAAACAGTTTAGGGATATGAAACCGTAAAGAGCTGATCCTGTTGTGGAGATCTTAGTCAGCTCTAGTTGTGAAAACCTATAATTAAAGATGTTCTGTCCATGATCGTCCAGAAATTTTTGCTTGAATATTTACGACTATTTTTTCTAATGTATCTTTTTTTCTAAAACGATAAACTGTGATTTTTGTGACTTCAGTTACAATTCAAGCAAATCGAACGACTATGCGGGAGCTCCTTCGATAACTCAAAAACTAAAATAGTTTGTTGTTGACACCAGATTAACCCTGATCGAACGAGCCAATAATTAAAAGCATTCTACTCATAAGCACCCCATCTTTTTCTTGGTGATTGGCTGCCATTTCTAACAGATCAGATATCCGCAGGGAAGGTCTTACGAACTTTCGCTACTAGAGGTCATTGACCCACGCAGCTTCTTTGCTTGATTCCTAAAAAAAAAAACTGGCAGCCAAACTATATCTTTTTACTGAAATTTATGGACGTACTTTATCTCAAAATCATGGAAGTTATGAGTATCATTAAGTCTGAAGATTGTCACTACATACAAACAAACTATGATGACAACATACAGTAAATATAATGAGATCTTTAAATCTTTAACTTATTTTCAGCTTTAGACCTGAGATCATGCTGGGACACCACCGTTTTCTTTCTAGTATCATAACGCAATTTCCAACTCAAGGAAAGAGAATCACAAATGTGTTTTTCTAGGACTGTTCCTTTTCCTTCTCTTGGACCTTTTCTCTTTCCTTTTTCTGGTGTAGTGCAATGCTCGAAACGTCACACCCCGTCTTTTTCTATCTCAAACTGTGCGTCAACCTAATGCATTCAGTGTGTTTTGACTTGCACTGTCCTTGTTTTATTTTTGATTTGCCTATATATATCTATGTATGTGTGTGTGTGTTTGTGTGTGTGTGTGTGTGTGTGTTTATATATATATATATATATATATATATATATATATATAT
>NC_068985.1:37308242-37310068 GCF_001194135.2 Octopus bimaculoides
CGACCAAAGCCTTGTGAGTGGATGTGAAAGAAGCCCGTCATATTCTTTATTCTTTTATTCTTTTACTTATTTCAGTCATTTGACTGTGGCCGTGCCGGAGCACCGCCTTTAGTCGAACAAATCCACTCCAGGACTCTCTTGTCAGCCTAGTACTTATTCTATCGGTTTCTTTTGCCGAACTGCTAGCTTTCGGGGACGTAAACACAGCAACATCGGTTGTCAACCGATGGTGGGATGACAAACACAGACATAGACACGCACACACACACACACACACACACACACACACACACACACATATATATATATATACGATGGGCTTCCTTCAGTTTCCCGTCTACCAAATCCACTCAAAAGACTTTGCTCGGCTCGAGGCTATAGTAGAAGACACTTGCTCAGGGTGTCACGGAGTGGGAATGAGTCCAGGACCATGTGGTTGGGAAGCAAGCTTCTTACCACAAGTATATATTTATGTGTGTCTTTGTGTCTGTGTCACCCCCCCCCACCGCTGTTGTACTTAAGTTTCCGTAACTTAGCGGTTATTCAAAAGACACGATAAAATAAGTACCTGGCTTTAAAAAAAATTCTAAACTGGGATCAAGATGTTCCATAGAAATTTATCAGACTAAAACAAGTAAAACAAAGTTGTAGGAATGAAATCTAGAAGATTTAAGCCCTCAATCAAAGAGCTAAAAGGTTAACGTGCAAATGAAAGAGTCTCTTTGAAGTCATTTGGACTGATAGAAACAGCAGCAAAATTTCTCTCAAATCCCCAGTATTATCTTCAGTAGAGAGAAGGAAACACTGAATAATGAGATTATGTGAACATTGTTCGAAGATAATTGTTCGAATACAATTATTCGAAAAACATTTATTCGAATGGGAAATTGTATGAATGAAAATTATTCAAAAGGACAATTATACGAAATGTTAATTATTCTAAATTTTTTATGATAAAATTTTATGATAAAATGATAAAATTAAAAATCAAGTACAAAAATGATATTTATTTCGAATAACTGTTTTTCTAAAGATTGTTTTCGTATAATTGTTTTCGACCAATTTTCATGATACGAATAAAATGGAGTATTAGAAACATAAAGAAACAGAAGTGTAACTTTTGACACGAGAACTGCTAGAGCACACTGACCTTAACAAAGGAACAACTAGCACAGAGGTGATATTTCATAGATTTTATTATCACTGTGTATATACGCATTTCAATATGGATATATATAAATATATATAAATTGACCTGGTAACCATAGACGTTTAATATTATGCTAGCGTTACAAAGTGCGCTCGAGGAACGTTCATATGGTACGTGATTTTTATAGATATGGAGATATTTGCCTATAACTTTATATCATGAAATGTATACACATTAGAAGATGCGAATACAATTCGGGATAAGCATTTGTAGATGTGCAAACACCAACGCGCTTGTATGTAAATATCTATATGAGTGCACACACACACACACATACACACACGCACACACACACACACACACACACACACACACACACACACACACACACACACACACACACACACACACACACACACACACACACACACACACACACACACATATGCATCGGGGGGTGGATCTTTTTTCAGTCTAGTAACCTACACTGACTAACACAGATGTGGCGAAACTAGTATTCTCTTCTGGGAATACTATAAGCCAAAATTCAACAAATCTGACATACGAAGTAAAATTCTTTCTCTAAATAGACGGTTTCAATTGCTATCGCAAATTCTCAAGTTATTTATTATAGCCTCTCCCATATATATATATATGTATATATATATATATATGT
>NC_068985.1:37310164-37311493 GCF_001194135.2 Octopus bimaculoides
ATATATACACGCACACACACATACAATACAAACATTAAAAGGGAACACGAGGACGAAGTAGAAAAAAACTCACAAACTGGGTGTATTAGGTTTACGTTCAGGAAAATTAGAAGTCTTTAACGTTTCGAGCATACTCTCTTCTGCGGAAAGAATAGAGGAGAAGAGAAAAAATAGAGAAATGAACAAACGTGTCTCAGTTAGACGGTCACATCGTGATGAAATCACTGGAAGAGGAAGAAGTTGACATAAGGCGTAAGTGGCAAGCAGAAAGGCAATAACGTGGCATTTGGGTGTGAAGAAGCACATGTGTCTGTGTGAAGTTAATGCATGTGTGTGTGTGTGTGTGTGTGTGTGTGTGTGTGTGTGTGTCTATGCCATATGATTGTGCGCGTGTAAACGTGTGTATGGGCACGTGTATATGCGTGAGGGTAGCTGACGTATACATGTGTTATAGAAGGATAGTAAGTGCGTCATACTGGAAAGACGTGTTAGATGAAATAGTGTGACAAAACTATTAAGCGTTGGGAAATATGGGTGAGTGATTATGCACTTGCAAATATAGTGCCAAGATGGTTAGGTGGCGAGCTGGCAGAATCGTTAGAGCGCTGGACCAAAATACTGGGCCGAAATGCTTTGCGGCATTTCTCTTTTTTTTTTTTTTTTTTTTACATTATGAGCTCAAATTCCGCCGCGGTCGACTTTGCCTTTCATTATTTCGAGGTCGATAAAATAACTACCATCAAATACTAGGGTCGATGTAATCGACTTAGTGTCAAGATGACTATGGAAATATGGGTGCTAGCATGTATGGAGTAGGAAGAAGGAGTGTATGTATGTATGTGTGTTTATATGTATACGTATATGGTGTTCGAACGTAGACGGCGAACGCAGAGTCGAGTTAAAGTTAGACGGTGTAGAATAGCAGTCTGAGGTAGATGTTGATGGGGCGCAGTATGAAGGTAAGAACTGTGTGGTGTGTATAAATGTGGGTAGAGGAGAGATTAAAGGAAGAGGGGGGAAAAGGTTTAGTCCGTGAGGGACTGAAGTATGGAGAGAGAACATTAAATCCTACTCCCGATGAAGCTGAGAATCCGGGGTGTCAGTTGGCGGGTGTGGGAGGGAACTGTATGAGACCAGTTCGAACACGGACTGATGTTGTAGGCACCGACTTGGCTGTGTCGTATGAAGATTGCTTCTCAACCTCATGATTCCGGGTTCAGTCCCAATGCGTAAAACCTTAGATAAGAGTCTTTTAGTATTGACTAGACGTATATATACACACACACACACACACACACACACACACACACACACACACACACACACACA
>NC_068985.1:37311623-37315923 GCF_001194135.2 Octopus bimaculoides
ATATATATATATATATATATATATATATATATACATAATGGAAAAAATTGGAGTCAACAAGGTGTCTGCCAGTGTAAGTTGGTAGTCGCGGTCATCCCGGGAAAGGTCAATGTGATCTGAGTATTACAGGAATTTGCAGAAGAGCCATGAAGAATAATTTAGAGTCTTGTGTGAGAGGAGGTGATTGATGAGTTCAGTAGTATGCTACAGGTACTCATACCCAGATTTGATCAACGCGGGTCACGTTGCCTGAATGAGAGAGTGTTTGCTTTAAGACTCGAAACATGCAGTAACCTTAAGCTGCAACACTGAGGATGTGCTCAAGTATTGCATTTGTACGTTTGTCTGCTTTATATGATCTTTTTACGATGTCGTATATATATATATATATATATATATATAATTATGATATATTCTGTTAAGAACGTAGTAGTGTACAGTATAAAGCTCTTGAACCTTCACATTTACCCTGTGCTCTCTAGTAGTACGATTATATGTACTTCCAGGTTTGCATTTGGGCTTCTGCTGTGTGTGAATAGATAATTGAAAACATTGGAGTCAACAAGAAAGTGTACGGTTGGACATTTATTTTTTAATTACTATAATTGTTTCCACGCAACGTAATTCTTCAGGTGTGCAGGTACTCGATTATGAAACTGTTTCTCTGCGTTATGAGGTCTAGTTGTGTTTCCTCAGAAGATATATAAATATTGTCTCCGTAAGTTTAAAATCTTCGGCTTGAAGAACATCCTATCTGTCTATCGTGGCCTCATAATATTTACCTATCGCCTGAGGAAGCACAACTAGATCTCATAATGCAGGGAAACAGATGCATAATCAAGTACCCGCACATCCAGAGAACTATGTTGCGTAGAAACAATAGTGATTAAAGAATAAATGTTCAACCGTACCCTTTCTTCTTGACTCCAATCTCTCCAATTATCTATTCACACACGACATGTCCAATCGCAAACCTGGAAGTACGTATAATACTGCTACTGGATAGCACAGGGTAAATTTGAAGTGGGTGGGGCAAGCTTTATACTCTACTCTACTACATTCTTAACAGAATATACCAGAACTCTCCCTCTCTATATATGTATGTATGTGTATGTGTATGTGTGTGTGTGTACTTGTGTTTGTCCCCCCACTACCACTGACAACCGGTGTTACTTTGTCTCCGCCCCGTAACTCAGACGTACATCAAAAGAGACTAAGTAGAATAAGACTAAAAAGTACTGGAATGAAACAGTTAGACTAGAACCATTAAAAGCAGTATCCCTCCATGGCCGCAGTCCAATGATTGAAATTAGTAAAAGATGAAAGATAAAGCACACACACACACACACACACGCGCACACACACACACACACACGCACACACACACACACGCGCACATGTGTGTATGACCTTACTTATACGAACGCACATGTCTACGTAAAAGAAATCATTCTCCCTGTAAATGCATGTTTAATGGGCAAAGTGAAGTTCCAGTGAACCTGCTACATATGGAAACAAATAGGATTATAGACTGGTGTATTATTACGGATCCACTGAAGTGAAACTTTCTGACGCTAAACAAACATCTGAGAATGGAATATGATACATCGTATAGCTAGCTACAGTGCCGACAAGCCCCTCGTACATCTGAGTACAGTTTGAACAACGAGAAACCAAACGCATGCTGGGTTGGGTTTCATCGATACAATACTCGTTTCTTGAATATTCTATGCTTGTGTATTCATACACGCAATATATATATATATATTTAATTTATATAAGGGCATTACTATGGCATTATTGTATGGTAATGCCCTTATATAAATTATATATATATATATATATACGTATATATATATTTGACAAGAAAGGAACGAAAGCGCTAATAATAATGAAGAAATAAAAAGATTTTTTCCCAAAATTCTGACGACTTTTTTCTCAATATATATATATATATATATATATATACATGTGTATGTGTACACATCGATATGTATCTGTTTTTCTCTGCTTTATGTATGCATACTTTGGTATTTATTCACCTTCATATTTATCAGAGTTTTAATATATATAAAATGTTAAAAGAATATCATTAGTTAAGCTTGATGGTGCCTCATCTAATATTCACCAAATATAGCGACTGACTATACATCTTTGTGTTACAGAAGCGATCAATCAACTGAAGCTAAATTTAATATTCTGCCCCGATGCACCACAAAGCTTATTTGATGTAATATCGAGAAATTTTAATCTCTTTATCAACATCTCATCAATTCCGTCAAGCTCTTTATGTATTAAGTTGGTGCATAATTATTGCGGCTTTTTTTCAATAAATTTTATTCAACAAAACACTAATTTAACCAAAGCGCCTATTTAATCAAAACCCCGATTTAAACAAAACGCCAAGCAGAAATTGAAGTGAATATACTCCGGAATAATCATCTAAAGATGTTTTTGTTAAATGTTGTTATTCTTTTCGTTGAATAAAATTTATTGAAAAAAAGCCGCAATAATTATGCACCAACTTAATATATTTTCCGTACACTTTTCTCCCTGAAATCGATTCCGATGCTTGTACTAAAATTTTAATTTTCTTATTCGCCTCAATATTATCTCGAAATTTTCTGTGATATTGATATAAGCTTAAATGCATGATTCCCTAGCAATGGTTAATTTTATGACTATCCACAATTTTTGGATTTTTACAGTCACGTATTTCCGGTGTTTATGGACTTTATTTTGCGTTTGTGCGCTGGCTGTTGTGTTTGTTATTGTTGTCTAACTATATACCAGCAACAGTGGGATATGTCTATGGTCAAATGTATTACCATAGTTGCTATTCCATTTTTTATCTCTCAGGCGTATCACGTACTTCATTATCAAATACGTATGACCTCTTTTATAACTTTGGGATGGATAATATTTGAAGGAGATTTGGTTGTTATTTCAAATGCTCGGACGGACAGGCTTTGGGTCTCAAGACAGATACTTCAAGTCGAGACAACCGACAGGAGTCTTAAGAGTACACCATAAGCAAGATCATTGAATAATATCCATACTCTCAGTTGGTATCTTTTGGGAATCAAACAGGGAACTTTTATGGCGCTTGTTTTTGATAGAACCTTGCAGAAGAGGTTCCTGAAGACTCTTCTTCCATAACCATTTCAAGAATCGCTGTCGGTGAAAATCAATGGATGGAATATCAAGCTCAGTGAATTGATGATAGGTCGAGTGATCAACTAACATAATTTCTTACTAATCATAAAACCTTTACTAGTTTCCATGCTTTATCAAATCTATCTGCAACATCATAAATGTGAGTCTAAAACGGTAAAGCGGGTTACTTGAATACCCGACAGATGTTTCAATAGCTGGGCAACGCTTGAATATGGAAAGAATACTAACCCTAATAATATTCTTAAAAACACAATCACTGTAGATTAGTAGAAACTGATAGACTATATGCATTGTATTTCTTTTCTTTTGTTACTTCTATTTAGTTTGTTTCAAAATCCGTCAAGGTCAAATTCGCTTATCACCTGTTTGTAAAATGAGCACACAGCACGTACATTACCTTTGCAATCCAGAGGTATCTCTTTCTGCCAATATGGATAGTCAGTATTATCCAAGTTTAACCACCAATATTAGCGACTGACTATACATCTTTGTGTTACAGAAGCGATCAATCAAATGTTTCTATTTTGATAGTATTTTGTTTCACATTTTGGGGCGTTTAACGAAAGTATCAAGAGTTTCACGACTTTCAACAAGTCAACTCATAAAATAGTATATTTTTCAGCACATCCAATACCATCTTCTTCTCATATGATTCAACACTAACAGACAAAATAGTACATATTTCAACAACATACAGATATTTCCAAACGCATAGCAACCCATACAAAAGTGAACTACAACTCAGGTATGTGATAATTTTAAATGAATTTAAAGAAAAATAATGTGGTTGTTTGAGATAGAAATACATGTTTGGTGTTATACTGGTAAATCAAAACAATGATTTCAAAATTTGGCTCAAGCCCAGCAATTTTAGCGGAGTGGAAAAGACGATTACATCGTCCCCAGTGTTCAACTAGCACTTATTTTATCGACTCCGAAAGGGTAAAAGGCAAAGTCAACCTCAGTGGAATTTGAACTTAGAAGCATTGTCCTATGGCCAAATGTATTCAAGCCGTTGTCCACCACGTCTGTTTTTGAGATATTAGACATTACTTACGTAAAAAGTGAATGACATATTAGATAATGTAGTTTTACAAGATGGCCACGATTGGAAGATATTGGA
>NC_068985.1:37316109-37319817 GCF_001194135.2 Octopus bimaculoides
CAGGAAAAGGGCACAAATTTAAGGAGAAGAGGATCCTTGGTTAAAGTCAATATATATATATATATATATATATATATATATATTTACTTGGCAAAAGCACATCTTCAACGTAAGCACAAATGCATCATAAAATTCCTGTGTAGATTCAGAAAATACGCCACCCTCAACAACTACTAAGTCAGTTTTAGTCTTAGATCAAACTGATTGTGGAATAATTCTTAGATGTGTGGGACTGCTTGTGCTACACAAAGAGAGCAGCAGCATTCCCGGCCACATCCAAAAATGCAACTTGTCTGATATGCATGGCGTTACTCCCCAAAAGATTCCAACTTTTGGTTCATAGATGTGCTGTATAGTTTCACTGCATTTTTTTGTCGTTACTACGTTGGCCTATGCGCTTCAGATTTTGCTGGTGTCCGGTCACCTCCGCTCAAATGCCCACAACAAATTTTCTCAAGTGTTTTTATTGTTTTCACTGATATGTAAGTACGATACGGTCAGATACGTGCTCGGAATGTAATTGAAGAACAGTTTGCTATGCTGTGATGGCTAAATATGTTGAACAGGGGGGTTTTGGAATGATCTGTCGTAAATAACTTGGAGAGATATACAGTTTCATTATTGTATCCGTTTTGTGGTGTAAATGGGGTTTACTTTTAGTGCCTCTTTCCCATTCATTTATTACCTGTATCGTACCAGGAGGTGCTGTTTGCGTTCAGGTACTTCTCTAACAATGATGCTGTGAAGTGTTTATAGTGCAGTATGTACTTCAAATCTTTAGCGTTGGGAATAGGATGGTTAGTGGCATACACATGTCTATTACGTTCCTGGCTTTTATTTTGAATGCTTATAATATCGTCCTTACTGTCTGTGATTTCAACGATCCAGTGTCGGACTGTGCTTCTATGAATAGCTGCATTAATTCATATATGCTATACTGTCTTCTATGAAACTTGATATATTCATTATCGTTGTGTAATTTTATATCTGAGATCTGTTTTCGGTTTGTTAGTTTCTTAAATAATTACGACATAAACGTTGTATGTAATGATTTAAGTTCTTGGTTCCGTAAAATTGTTATTATGCCCTTCGTGCTCTATTGCAGTGTGTTTATATTGTTTGTATATTGTTTACATGTTGTATATAATATTTAAATGTTTACATTGTGTTTATTGATAATATCTAGGTGTTCCCGTGTCTAACTTTTAAATTACTTATGTTTACTTTATTGCTTGCATTCACTGCACGAGTATGAATGTGGAAACGGATATAATGACGAATATTCCAGCTTTATATGATATAGAGTTATATGATTCAAAGACTGTTTATGTCAGCATTTGATACTATGTGCTTTTAATTGATATATTTGTAAGTCGTCGCTTTTAGATTTGTACTATGTTTAGAGTTTAACTAACTGCTTTCTTCGTGTCCATCTAATATAGCTCCTTTTAATGAAACTGTTGATATAAAAATAACAACGTAGCTTTCGTTTACTTTTCCAAGTATATAATGTTTATCTAACATCAACTGGAAAAGAAAAGACAAACAAACAACTGACAAAATATGCCATTTCTAATTTCTTTGTGGTAATATTAAAAAATTAAAGTTTATCGAAAATTTTAAAATTTGGTACATTAATGTAGTTTTTCGAGCTGAATTGCTAGAGTTATTTCACTTCTTCAGAAAATGTTTCTAAAAAAGTTATAGAGGCTTAAAGTTTGATCATTTTCACCCAGTCAGGAAACAGAGTTTGCCAGCTTTCATTTTGTGCGTGATAGTTCATTTTGTCAACATCCTGAAAATAGCAAGTGTTGTCAATATTTGTATTCTACACTTAGAAAATGAGGAAACAGGTCTTTTGTAGTTTTAAGCATTCAATGCGATAAACAGCATATTACAAATTAAATATTAAAAAATAAACAAAAAACATTGAAGCATTCGATATACATTTCGGTGGGTAAAACAGTAGAACATAGCGTCAACAAGTCGTTTCAATATATTTGTCAACACCGTACTTTCTCGCAGATAAAAGAGTTCTCATGTTCGGCTTGTTACTATGGAAACATGAATGTGCATGTGGCTAACGATTGGCTAAAATTACCAAAAATTTTCAAACTTTAATAGCTAATAACTCTTTATTTATTAATTTATAGCAAAAAGGATTTTCATGGCATTGATTAGCCTAAAAAGGTGTGCCATTATACTGAATATGAAATAAAATTCGAACAGAAATTGAATTTGGCACACCGATACAAATAAGTAATTGTTAAAACTCGATAGAATAAAGCGTTAGGCAAGAACAGAGCGCAAAATTAATTATTGAATGACAAGGTAAGAAGATTTAAATAATCAACTTCATTTACCTTGCAACTGTTTCTGCCATAAGAATCAGTGCACTCAGATATGTATGCTCGTGCAACAACTTAGAGCTTCGTCGGGGGCCTTGAAAAGTAAGTGGAAGTTCATTTTGGAAATCGACATAGTAATGATTACCTTCGGAACACTATATATATACGTAAATAATGTATTATGGTTTAACGGTGATATATAATGCATAAATACACACGTTTGCTGAATATACACGGTCGGGTACCAAAGTCCCAATTCCTATTAATTTCCTCATGTTTATTCATCATAGATAATACATACAGTTATATATATATATATATATATATATATATATATATATATATATATATATATATATACACATACGCACATATATATCGTATATTTACACTTTCTACTTTGTTTCTTTTCGACTGTCTGAGAATAGATGCAAGTCTTGAAAATCCATTAAATTCCAGAATTGAAAACCATCTCAAATAATAAAACCGTTCGATGAAATGTATTCACCCTTATTTTAAACACCCAAGAGCTATGGAGATTCAAACTGTGAATGTAATTGTGAGAAACTAAATACTACATTACATTTTTGTCAATGATGTAACGTGACTGTCAAGTCAGCATCTTATATATTTCGACTCGATGTAGTTTCGAATAAACGTGGGCGTCTCTACTCCTACACTATTGTGTCGTAAATGTATTATATAACGTTGGATATATAACAAAGACAGAATAGTTAAAGCTGAGCCATATTCAATGTATGTGATTGGGTTTATACAACAAAAACGACACCAATATACGTAGCAACAACTATTAAAACCGTTTTTGAGAACTCAAAGAAGTCTCTTAGTCGCTGAAGAAATAGCAGTAATTATCTCTCTCAAATCATACCCTAGAGTTTTAGAAAACTGGGGACGCATTGGTAACATAATCTATAATATAAACTAAAATTATTGTGGCATCGTCACAGCTGGAAGATCTTTGGTCATGGTGCTGCTCATTCAGGGTTCAGAAAAGGGTTAAATAACAGAAGTAGCAACAACAGCAACAACAGGAACGAGCAAGAACAACAACAACACCGGCAGTTACAAAAACAACTAATATTATTTTGGTTTTTAATATAACAAAGTCCTTATATTACGTACGAAACGGAGGAGGGTTGTTTGGCAGCCCCGAATTGTTTCCATGTCAGGAAAACATCACCAACATGAGAGGGGTATATTAGTTTGCACAAGGAATGGAAATTAGATCATGACATCGACATTACGAAATTACATCAAGTTGGCCCATGTTCCGTACCACAAATAGGTATTCGTATATATTCATATATATATCTTTCTATATATATATATATATAGGCAT
>NC_068985.1:37320092-37321919 GCF_001194135.2 Octopus bimaculoides
ATAAGCAACAGGATATCAAGAAGTGATGCAGTACAACCGTTTCAAGCGAGTCCATTTAATTGAACAATGCAATCATTGCATCAGTTTAAATGCTGTATATTCTTAGCTACAATAGCGACAACATGGATTTCTTGCATCATCTTGCTCTGTTAAAGTATTTGAGAAAACTTATATTAATGTGTCCAACTAATTAAAATTCTATTTATTTGTGCAGCTGATGATAACTCTGCATTTAAATTGATGTAATGATTGCATTGTTCAATTAAATGGAGCCGCTTGAAACGTTCTATGTTTGTCCATCACCGCTTGACAACCGATGTTGGTGTGTTTACTTCCCTGTAAGTTAGTAGAGCAGCAAAAGGGCCCGATTGAGTAAGTACTAGGCTTGCAAACAATAAGTCCTGGGGTCGACTAAAAAAATCCTTCAAGGCCGTACTCAAGCATGGCCGCAGTCAAATGACTCAAACTAATATAAACGTAAAACTGTATATATATATATATATAGATAGATAGTAGTAATCTTCTCACACAACAAGTTGGAATTATCATGTTTTCAGAACTCAACGAAAGGACCACGTGCGCATGCAAGAAATAACAGTAAACTATCAATGTCATTCTTAATTTTAATTTTAATTTCAATATTATTTTATTAATAGCCCTTTTCTCTTCTCACACATTTTATATTCATTTTTGATGAGGTTTTTCCCAAAAACCGAAACATATAAATTAATTAAAACACCCAAAAATGTTTTTAAAAAGTGGCATTTTCATTTTTATTCATTTTCAATATATATATATATATATATATATATATATACACTTATGCATATATGGGTACATCTCTTTGATGCAAATCTACTCTATACTGTTTTCTCCCCCATCGTTTTCTCTCTATCCCCCTCTGTCTCCTTTTCTCTATCTCGTATATATTATTTATATTATTATTTGATTGAACACCACGCATCCATTTCCAAATAAGTATATATAAGCAAGAAAGAAAGAAAGAAAAATACGAAGCAAGAAAGAAAAATAGTGACAAATAGCATACACCCGACAACAAATTGGAACACGTGTACTGGACACTGTACAAGTTAAATTCTTCATGTACAAGTCAAGTTCAAGATGAAGGAGCACTTGGTCACAAGATAATCGCAAGGAATTAAATATCCCGAATTAACATTCCTTTATCATCCATTTTCCAGTGTATTGGTGTATGACGGTGCGTGTGAGTATTCGCACACGCGTCTGTATATCATTTTAGCTATAGCAGTCTATTATATATATACAGTACATAAAAGATAAAAGATATCGTACCGGACCAAGTTAGGGACAGATATAAATTTTGATATCCTTCCATACATACATGTATCATGTATATATGTATGTATGTATGTATGTATGTATGTAGATATTAGATCTGTTAAAAGCAGAATTTAAAGCATTACATTGAATAACATACAGAAAATCTCATAATGTTGTTATAATACTCAGAGGGTAACATAGGTACGGTGATTGATGGTGTAAAATGAGACTAACCTCGGGTATAGAATAAAACTAATTAATGTGGTGTTAACTTTGGCTAAGGATGTTCAAACTGCATGGAACATAAAGCAAGGAATGACAGTCTCTTATGGCAGATGAAACGACTTAGAACTCAATATGAGAAATTGAAAGACCAGAGGTGGAAGAAAAGGAAGAAGAGAACAATCATATTAATGTTTTGAAGCTAAAGAATAAACTTAAATATCATATATTAATTCTAACAGAAAGCCGTCTACACATGTCAGGGATTTAAAAAGTCTTATATCCACACTTTCATATATATAT
>NC_068985.1:37322714-37323756 GCF_001194135.2 Octopus bimaculoides
TATATATATATATATATTACGAGATGGTCGTTTTATCCTTTTTGCCAAAACAAACACTCACACTATATATTCGCTCTTCACTCGTTTATTACCGGGGATCCTTCATCACACATCTCTGAGTTCTTTTGCGGCCCTTTTCCGTCCACGTGTATCTTCCTCTCCGTTTAATCCATTCTCTGTATCATTACTCTCATGGACTAAGTGGCGGTAAGAAGCTTGTTTCCCAACGACAGAGTTCTGAGTTCAATCACACAACGTGGTATCTTTTGCAAATATCTTCTACTATAGCCTCGGACCAACCAAAACCCTGTGAGTGGATTTGAAAGAGGGAAACTGAAACAAGCCCTTCATATGGGAAATACCGAAGGGAAGTAATACTGGGTAGATTTTAAAGTATTGCCTAAGTTGCGTTATAAGACCACCAGATCCGAAGAATATTCAGCAATATCGGCGCCAAGCAGTTTTAGGCATAAACAAATTTTAGGTTAGTTATATGGCGATCTAATGTTGATTGTGTCTTAGTTAAAGCTACTGATTTAAAATTTGCTCGAAGTTGCCTTTCTTTGGTATTTCCCATTGATAACGACTAAAAAGCTAGAATCCTATAGGGGGGCAGCACCGGGCAGATAAGTGGTCTTTGCACCCTTTTATCATGAGAGAGAAATCTTCTCCAAGTTAAATGCCGTGAATTTGTCTTCAGAATTTGAAATATGTCATAGACATGTTTTAACTAACGTAAAGTTCACTTACACCTAAACAATGCTTGGCGCTGATACGGCTGAATATCTATCTATCTATCTATCTATCTATCTATCTATCTATCTATCTATCTATCTATCTATCTATCTATTTATCTATCTATCTATTTATGTACCTATCTATCTATCTATCTATCTATCTATCTATCTATCTATCTATCTATCTATCTATCTATCTGTCTGTCTGTCTGTCTGTCTGTCTATCTATCTATCTATCTATCTATCTATCTATCTATCTATCTATCTATCTATCTATCTATCTGTGTGTGTATGTGTGTGTGTAG
>NC_068985.1:37324011-37324615 GCF_001194135.2 Octopus bimaculoides
CGTTGAGCCCTGTGTGGCTAATAAAAGAAATGTATCTATCTATCTATCTATCTATCTATCTATCTATCTGTCTGTCTGTCTGTCTGTCTGTCTATCTATCTATCTATCTATCTATCTATCTATCTATCTATCTATCTATCTATCTATCTATCTGTGTGTGTATGTGTGTGTGTAGGGGGAGAATTCACAAAAAAAAAAAGGAAAGACAAAAGACGAAGACAGGTGGTGTAGGCAACAAACAGATGTATTAGTTTAATGTTCGGGAAGTGAAAAAGTCTTTAACGTTTCGAGCCTACGCTCTTCCACAGAAAGGAACACAGAAAGAAACAACGAGAGAAAATAAAGAATGTGTAGTGACTGGCGATCTATCATGTGTGTGTAGAGAGAGAGAGTATACACATGAGAGTATACTCATATTTTACCAAAAGCTTGGTGATATCTGCTCAGAGGCCTCTTTTACTCTTTTACACTTTTACTTGTTTCAGTCATTTTGACTGTGGCCATGCTGGAGCACCGCCTTTAGTCGAGCAAATCGACCTCAGAACTTATTCTTTGGAAACCTAGTACTTATTCTATCGGTCTTTTTTGCCGAACCGCTAAGTTA
>NC_068985.1:37324737-37328043 GCF_001194135.2 Octopus bimaculoides
CCAGCATCGTTTGTTAAGCAATGATGGGGGGGGGGGACAAAAACAGACACACAAACACACACACACACATACATATATACGACAGGATTCTTTCAGTTTCCATCTACCAAATCCACTCACAAGGCTTTGGTCGGCCCGAAGCTATAGTAGAAGACAGTTGCCCAAGGTACCACGCAGTCGGACTGAACCCAGAACCCAGAACCATGTTGTTCGTAAGCAAGCTACTTACCACACAGCCTCCCCTACGCCTATGCAATGTTTTCAAAAATGTTCGTCGTTCTCGACACAATCAAGGAGATTTTGTGCAACTGAAACCCGAGTGTCTTCTTGGTCAGCTGAAAGCAGTTTTGGCACAAACTTGGCAGACACGCGTCTCATACCCAAATTTTCAGTGATAATGGACTGAACTGAACCGTAACTAATTAGCACATTCTCTCATAACTAACGGATGGTGATTCGACGATTTCTCCTCACAGCTGCACGCACATCTGTGATGTTTTTCTCAGTTCAACTGGTTGCAGGTCTCTCAGAACGTTCGTCGCTTTCGACATTTTTGGGGCTATCTTGGAAACGTCTGAACCACTCGTACACTTGTGTGCGGCTCATACACTCCGCTCCATACACTTTCTGAAACTTTGCTACACACCTTCCTTCCAAGTAAGGCTGTGAACAGCAGAAGTGAGTTGGAACATTAAAACTTAATGCGCATGCATAGCAGCGTCCAACATCAATTTGTAACAAGCGGCTTCACTATGTGTGTTTTAGCTTCGTTACTATGGCAACAGTCCGGATACTTATTGATCATACCTCGTGTATATATATATATATATATACCTGCGTACATACATAGGGATACATGTATGTAAAAACAACTACTTCGGCTTATTTATTTAATTATTATTTATTTATTGAAAATATTTTGAAGAGTTCTTGCTTGTTTCGTTGTCATATCCACTGTACACATATTCCGAGGAAAGACTGTACGAAACGTCAAAATTAGTTTTTTCTCATTAATCTAAATGACAAACTAAGAATTTTGATGAAGTACTTACGCTACGGTCCTTGTTACTTCTGATCGCGTTTTTTTCTCTCTCCCTCTCTATCTCCTTTTCAAATGTGTGTGCGCGGGAGAATGCGCATGTGTGTAAATATATGAATAAAATTATATAGTTATAAGCATTCATACAAACATACTCGAACATACAGAAAAATTCGGAGAGATTGGGAGAATGACAGAACGTATTAAACATTGAAGATCCTATAAATTGCGAAGCTTCAGCTTAGACGTCCAAGTATGGAATCTAAACGCAGGAGAGGCCATTTTAATTCCGTTATTAAGCTTCTCAGCCAAAGCTGAAGACCAATAAATGATGCTTCCATGACACAAAAAGTAAAAGGTTTAACCTAAGAATTGATTATCGATAGAAATCTCAATATGAAATGGATGATTATGCCGAAAACGCATTCCTGTGAATAGTTCTGAATATAAAAAACCAAATTCAGAAGCACAACGCTTTGTAGACTAAATGTATTGACGGACTAGCAACATAGTCCTCATACTGTAGATCGTAAAAGATTTTGTACGAATGTTCAGAGCGGTCAGAAAAAATCCATGAAGATTTAAATGACTGCCATCATGCTTAAATTTTGAAGCATACACAATCCCTCAGCATAGCGGCTATGATTATGAATCGTATCCGTCGCTGCAAAGGGCGCATGAATACAGAATAGAGTTCTTTGGTAAGCTACCAGAGGCATCCACTCAACATAGTTACCGCAACAAGCGTTGGACACATCAGCTGAAGTGCATGTTAGATATGCAAGAACTTAAAAGACCTGCAGCATATTAGTAGGCGCGGCGGGGAGATGCTAACAGTGTAGTGCAACAGTTTGAAACAGGAAGCACCTTATAAGAAGAATGAAGAGCAATCCCCTATCATTATCATATTAATTCACCGAATGCTAACAATGCAGTTCATTTTCTATCTGCGACTTATCTTCATAGCTGTCCCGTATTGGTCTAGAACATCATCTGCATATTCACGAGGGACGTAGCGGTACTCAAACGGAAGGAGGACAATGTCATCGTCGAATTATAGACGCTCATTTTGTTTTGTTTTCTTCTGTATGCTCAAAATTCCTCACTTTTCACAATAATATGTTTATAAGTGTGTTTTTATATGTGTAAGTGTGTATAAATTTATGTATATTTACATAGGTATATAGCTAAAGCCTGTGTATACATAGATACATATATGGCTATATATTAAGATATATATATATGTGTTGGTGTGTGTGTATAATAGTGTATTAATACATGATTGCGAGCGCGTACATATATATGTATGTATTTATGTAGACATACATACACACATATACGTGTGTATGTGCTTTTATATAGTTTGTATATACATGTAATATAGTTATATGCGTATGTATTCATGTATATTTAGACAGACAGACAGACAAACAGACACACACACACACACACACACACAAACACACACATGTGGGACAAGAGAAGACGAAAGAACAAACGCTTATCTTATGAACTTCATAATCGTTTATGCCTTTGTCATCTCTTTTCTTATTATTGCTCTGTACTCAACTAACGCTTCGTTCAAAAGCATACATATATTGAGTTCTACACCAAGTTATTAGTATCGCAATGCCTAAACAATATAGATACGAACATACATATATACATATATAAGTTTGCCCCAGCATGGCCACAGCTCACGAGCTGAAACTAGATAAAATGAAAAAAATGAAAATGAAAATATATATGTATGTATGTATTACGCACGCACACATATACACACATCAACGCAAAAATTCGTATTTATGTCTGTATGTATGTTTAAGTTATATGATTGTAATAACAGACATATTTCGATATAGGTGATGAGAAGTAATAGAGACGGTGAAGGAGGAGTTCCATATCTAGCGGAACTGTTTTCGCTCATGTCATCAGCTCTCAGATATCTAGTAGCGTATTAGTAGCGCAGTTTAACCTCACCCAAACTGTCGTTTCTGAATAAACTTTTAAGTAGATGTAAGCGAATCAATCCTTTCCTAGAAATTTAACCTGACACATTCTTGCTTGATGTCTGTCTATCTGAATCTAATAGAAACCAGCCGAATTTTTCAAAAGTCAAGGAAAATACAAAAAGAAAGAGTAAAGGTTTTAATGGTAGTTTATCTGCTTTTATTTCATTTTATCTTTCTTCTTCTTCTTCTTCTTCTTCTTCTTCTTCTTCTTCTTCTTCTTCTTCTTCTTATTATTATTATTATTATTATTATTAT
>NC_068985.1:37328053-37334009 GCF_001194135.2 Octopus bimaculoides
TATTATTATTATCATCATCATCATCATTATTATTATTATTATTATTATTATTATTATTATTATTATTATTGTTATTATTATTATTTGTAGACTTCTCTTGGTCTCTCTCTGCAAACTCCATCCAATTCATTTCTATTTCATCATAATTGAAAAATAAAATGTGAATAACGATCCTATGACTAATGTAAACGTCATGTCTTGAAATGTCAAAAAACCAACAACAACAATAACAATAGCAGCAACAACAACAACAACAACAACAACAACAGCAATAGTAATTCTTTCTGCTATAGGCACAAGCCTTAATGCTTTTTTTTTGTGGGGAAGGGTACTGGGTTAGTCGATTACATCACCCCCAGTGTTTTTAACAATCCCGAAAGAATGCAAGGCAAAGTCGACCTCCTCGGCGAAATTTGAACTCAGAACAAGGCGGACGAAATGCAGCAAGGCGTTTTGACCTAACAACAACAATAATAAAGTTTTTGATGATAATGATGACGACGACGATGATGATGATGAGGATGATTTCCTTATTAACCCCCAAGTATTCACGAAATCATCGAAGATGACACAAGGTGATGTTTCATATACTCGTGTAAACAGTAGAAACAAGAGAAACAAAGAAACAACAGATTTAAACAATTAATAACTCTGCAAAAGAGAGGAAACCCCACAAAACTACGCCCACCCTGACCACTTAGATAGGGGCCTACTCTCTGTCTACAGCTACACAATCAGCACAAGCCCTTTCACTGGAACTATTCTACTTCTCTAATACATGTTTCAATAATTTTGGTGTGAGGCAGCACATACCTCTCTGCCTTAACTCTTCTTTTAAAGTGAATTTTAAAGTTGATGAGCACTTGATCGAATAAGAAGATGTCTGACTTCAGCGCTTTCAGTCTTGTCAAACACACAACCTGTTTCACCTAACCGTCTGTCCTACCTAGTAAAAGGAAGGAGGCGGAACAATCGTTACAGTAGACGCAACTGATAGCCGGGTCCGTAACACACGTGATAGTTGGTGTTCGACATAACTCCACAAGGTAGTAATATTCCGTTACTGCGTGGAGAACATTTTCGTTTTTGCTCTGCGCGTCTCGGGCAGGACCGGCTACTACTACTTCCGCGTCTGCTTATATCGTACCGACAACGCTCCAGACCAGCCAGTTGATTCCCGTCGATGCTCAGATTCTCCCAAGAATGTCGTCACGCTTGACCGCGACTAATCGTCAATAAAATGCCACAAAAGAACTACTGAACTGATAGCATTACCTAACCCGTAACGTGTTTGTAGCTCCTTATACGCTCGATTCAAGAATGTAGCTCTGTCAAAGACAAGCTCTGAAAATGTAATTTTTTTCACTCTTGATCACTGTCAATGGAGCGCTGAATATGCCGCAGTCTCAATGCGTATATGTGCATCATCAGCCACGGCATGCCCAATCATCCAATCAGCCGGAGTTGACAACAGATGGAGCACCTGACCATTGTGAAATGTCCCTAACATAAAGTCGAAGAGCAACCGCTCTTGTTGACAAGAAGTGAACTGGTCGAGTTACGACAGACCAACGCTAATACATATATGATGCAATGTGAGCGTTCGACCGGCCTATTTCTGGGTGAGATTAGCCACTGTATTCGTCACCTCGTCTCAGTGGTTCTCCACTTGGAGATCCGGACCAAAACAAATCCCGACAAATTTAACCGGTCCGTCCATTCAGTGCCAAATAACACTATTGGACAACATGGAGCTGCATCTCCAGGTGCCGAGCTAAAGGCTTTTCATGGTTGATATTTGGCATCTGTCACCTTAGAACAATGACGACCACCTCATTGTGCCTCTTGACTGACACTTTGATGATGCTACTGTGCACATATACCGACATGGATCTTCAACTCTCTAATTCCCACAGTAGCAGCTCAGTTGTCAGTACGTACAGAAGAGACGAGTGTGAACAAACTTGAGAGATCCAGTGAATGATACTCAATGACTCAGATAGGTAACTATTCACCATAATCACCAAGCAGAAGTCGATCGAACCACGGATGATGGCACCGACCGGCTACTGTGAGGAAAACCTCCAATTATTGGTGATTGACTCTAACGAGAGCTTTTGATTGATCTAAGTTCATCAGGGTCCACCCGTGCTAGGTTTATTAATCCCATTCTGTGATATCTCGCATGAGGCGGAAGTTGTTGAGGAGAGACTTAGATGATGATGTACAACTGTACATACCAATGCGATCATCGACGGTAAGTGCCAACCATACCATGGCCAATGTCAACATTTGAAACACTGGTCTAGCATTAGTAGCAACAAACCAAAGACCACAGTAAAGTAAAAATGATGAAGTATACTAACACATATGTACGCCTCACAAACTGAAGGGAAAACACATCTGAAGAAGAAGAGAGTCACCTTGTTCTTATTTCATGCAACAGAAACTTGCAAGAAACTGTCCAAAAATACTGTTAAATAATATAGAGCAATGACATTATCTTACATTTGGAGGAGATGCAAGTTCTAAATAAAGAACATTGTCAATCAAGAAAACCGAACCTGGGAAATTTATGGTGAGTGCTTATAATGAACGTTAACCTCAAGATTTTAACGTAAAAGGCTAAGTCTAAATACTGTAAGATATTAAATCGGCACTCTAGCCGTTTCTGACACCAACACCTCTACTAAAGGTAACAAAATAATTCTTGCATTAGCAATGGGCAGCGAATTTAATGTTTAAAAGTTGTTCTTGTGAATAAACCAAAATTGGAGATAACAAAGCTAAACTCAATGTCGAGGGATATGGATTCAAAACTTGGAGGGACGAAATTAACTTTAATAACACAATAATCATTCCTGCTACAGGCACAAGGCCTGAAAGTTGATGAGAGGGGGCTAGTCAATAACATTCACCCCTGTGTTCGACTGCAGCTTATTTTATCGATCCCGAAATGATGAAAAGCAAAGGTGACATCGAAGGAATTTGAACCAAGAACATAAGGACAGCCGACTTCAGTATCACAATAATAGTACGATATTATAATAATAATGACTTTTAGAAATTAATTGTTATTTGTTAAAATAGTAACAGTCACTCCTCTAGGAAAAAGATATTGTACGAGGCATTCGTGAAGCTAAAAGATAATACTGTTGACAGTATTTGTGTCTTGACGGACATGTCATCTAAGAAAGTTCCAATCTAAAATGTGCGATCTTAAAGTGCAATACATTGTCACAACACTTTATAGGACGTTTTCGTACAATACTATCAAAGATCTTTATTACGTGACTGAAACGAAAATTTGGGAGGAAGATGGCCAGAAAGAGTGGAGATTATATTTTCAAGAGTGATATATTTATAGCCTTGTATTTCACTGCAGTAGTCATAGGGATTGTCGGAGGATTAAGCAAAGTTCATAGAGAACCGCTTGGTAAGGGAGCAGAAAGACCTGGCAGCAATTTGAGAAGGCGAGAAATCTTTGCAAGCAATACAATTCACGAAGGCATTACCTGATTTCTTGATACTTATCTTTTAAACGTTGCAATGTTTATTAAATGCCCTCTGGATGGAGCTGATGTGTGAAATCCTCAAGGCGTCGGAGCAGCTGTGTGTGAAGCGCATGGGATTTTTTAGTGAGCATAGTGGCGGGACTATCCTAGAAGAATAATATCAGTCACAAGTTTAGTACATATATGTATATATATATATATATATATATATATATATATATATATATATATATATATATATATATATATATATATATATATATATATATATACATGCACATATACATATGTACAAGTTGATACTATAATTCTAAGTAGTTCCACAGGCACTTTAGCATCTACGTATATTTTCTTATGTGTGTCTGTACGAACATGCGCCAACAAATACAGTCTCACGCATGAACAAGCACACATACATATATACACATTTATATTGTATGACCGTCTATGTATACTATATATATATATATATATGTGTGTGTGTGTGTGTGTGTGTGTGTGTGTGTGTGTAACTTAAATTCGAAACCGTATTTATATAAACTGTGTGTGGGCGTGTGTATAATAAACAGAATAAACAACACTATCATTACCCACATTATCAATACCATCATCATCATAATGTCGTAATGATAATCCTGTATGCTCTCTTTCTCTTTCTCTTTCTCTTTCTGTCTCTGTCTTCCTCTCTCTCTCTCTCTCTCTCCCTCTCTCTCCCCACACACACACATACATACACACACACACATACACACACATATATAGAAATGCATATTATCTATCGGCTACGGTGTTTGGCGCTATTTTATATAGTTTTCACATTTCCTGTTCTTCTGCCACATGAACACGAGTTGGAAAAAGTTATATATTACGTAGAAAATGGCCGATCATGAAAACGAATTTTCAAAACATTTGCAGAAAAATATCGGCAAGTAAAACTCGTTATATTTTCCGTCATTAGACTGCAGCCATGATGGATCACTGTCTCCACAGATGTCAGTTGATTATACTCACACTGATACTTGTTGCAGTTTGATACCTACTTCATGGGTCTCTCTTTACACACCCACATATACATACTCGCGCGCCGGCTCACACACACACACACACACACACACACACACACAGACACAGACACACACACACACACACACACACACACAAATACACTTTCGTACCCTCAATATTTCAAGAAATGGTTAACCGCACATTTACATATGTACACACTGAGACGAACGAAAGATCTTCTAAAAGCTATAAACTAGAAATAGCGCTCAACTCCTATTCTACCACATTTGAGAAAAAAAAAAAAAAAGACATTAGATAATGTCCTAGATATACTGAAAATAAAAATAAAGGACATGATAATCACGGTTGGAACACTTTTGATCATAGGCGCTCACGATTAGCGTAGAACTTGCTCTAAACAGCACGTTCCATCCTCATTACTTCTCTTAAACCATCTCTCTTTCTCTTTTTCACACATATTCGTGTACACTTTCTCTTTCCTTTCTCTATAACTGGCCTAGCTTTCATTTACCTCATATGACATTTAGCATGCATTATTCTCAAACTAGTTTACCCTTTCCATCAATAACGTCGGCAAATACGCTTATGATACGTTTTACAAATTATGAAATAAAATGAAAACAGACAACTAGGCTTATTTCAATACTGATATTTACATGTTGTATAGCAAATTAGCAAATACTGATATGGAGGCGCATGGCTTAGTGGTTAGGGTATTGAAATCATAATCGTAAGTTTGCTGTTTCGATTCCTGGACCAGATGATGTGTTGTTTTCTTTAGCCAAACACTTCATTTCACGTTGCTCCGGTCTACCCAACTGGTAAAAAAGGGCAATCAAGCGACGGATCATATATACGCGTGAGAAACCGGGAAACCTATGCTCCTTTCGGAATAATGTCGACTGAACCTAATCATAGTAAATCCTGAGGATTTTATATGCGTAGAATAACTAAATGGTTAAGATGTTGCATATTCAAATGTTTAAGGCGTTGCATAGACGAACGGTTAATCGCAACCGCCGGGTACCGTTTTCGATCCAGTGGATGACAATTTGAGTAAATACAGTTTTTTATAGCGTTGAATCGACTCTTACCACTTTCTTCTCTCTTTCTCTATTCTCCCGCCTTTCTTTATATTTCTCTCCTGATAGCTGTGAACCAGCTGTGCATATCTGTGTCCAGTCATCTAAGGTTATGCTTAGCAAAGGCATTCACTCTCAGTCGGTGGCCTAACTTCATTTGTATGAATAGTGAATATAATTGTCGTCTTAGTTCCCGAGTTTTCATACCCCATCTATCGGCATATATAAAGACGATCATACATAAAAACATACATATGGACATTATATATATATATATATATATATATATATATATATATATATATATATATGCAAACAAAAATATATATGTGT
>NC_068985.1:37334281-37335936 GCF_001194135.2 Octopus bimaculoides
ATATATATATATATATATATATATATATATATATATATACATTCATGTACTTATATGTATATATGTGTGTGTGTATGTGTCTGTGTGTGTATACATTACCCATCATACGCACATGTGTATCTGAACAGACGTTATTTCTCCAAAGTAACACTCGTATATATACTACTTAATGATGTGTCTGACATGGTAGTATTGTTTTATCTTTTGGATCACCAGATCGGCCGGAAGCTATTCTGCTGGATGTTTATAATTAAAGAAATATTAACCTATAATTTATTGTATCAAAAGAATTCGTATATTTCTCTTTTGTTTTCGATAAGTTGCTTTCCGTAGCTTAAGAAATACCATTTCCATAGCCTTCTGTCTGTGTGGCCTAACTGAAGTTAATATAGTTCCCTAAGCATTTATAATATATAAAAATTTATTCATCTTTGTCGTTATTAAATTTCTCTGAATGCTTTATATCACTACAATTCTCTCTTCATCAGCTGGATACATTCGAAATCTTAGACAGAGATACACAATAAATATTGGGCTGGGCTAGTGCTCTCTTACTATGTTCCCTGAGCTGGAAGGATACCCTGCCAACATGAAGGGAAGGCGATGAATGGGCAGAATCGTTAGCATGCTGGGCAAAATGCTTATCCGTATTTCGTCTCTCGTTACGTTCTGAGTTCAGATACCGACAGGGTCGACTTTGCCTTTCATCCTTTCGGGGACGATAAAATAAGGACCAGTTGAACACTGAGATCGATTTAATCAACTTAGCTCCTTCTTCCCCCACACTGCTAGCCTTGAGCCAAAATTTGAAATCAATAATTTCAGAAGGGATTGTCTATGATCATCAGAATGTTGGTAAGCTTTCAATAATCCAAGTTGTTATATAGTGAGGACATAAATTCAATGAAACAAAAGCATTTGCTTTCATCTTGCTGAGAAAAATTAGGAGGAAGACAGCTAAGTACAACCTGTAAATTATATTTTCTATCGAAAAAGAATAACTTGTAAAAGGAACGAGAAACCTTTAGCTGTTGTGGAACCAGCAGCAGTTTGAGTGTTCCTCAGAAATACAATTAGAGCGCTGTTAATACTGGTGAAATAAAATGGTATAAACACTAGAGTTTTAATCAAACAGCATATCACAGACATAAAGTTTACGCTTAGAATAACCCATTACAAATTTAAGAATAACCATGAATTCCAAAAAACTTAAGTCAGGAATATATTCTTGACTGAAAAGCAGAATGAGCTAACGTGAACTTATGGCCCTCACTAACGCGAAATACGACTGGAGCTCTGTAAGCTGCAATACCAAGCCTCATGTAGCGTGTAGGTGTTTCCTTAATCCAGTTTTTTTTTTTTAATATCTAACTACAAAAGCTGTAACCTAGCTTCACTGTGCACACATTCTTGTCATAATTTTCCGTCTGCGAGAAGTTGTTTTAAAATTATTCTCCAGATAAGTATTGTTTGAAGCACAAACTAAATGAAACTATGGTGTTGGTCTCTTTGATGTAAGCAATGTAAGTCTCCATGCATTATGACATGTCTAATTAACAAAGTCTGTATGTTTTAAATAGTTTATGGGTAGATATTAATATCTATTCAATATTACACATATATATGTATATATATATATATATATATATATATAT
>NC_068985.1:37337215-37338776 GCF_001194135.2 Octopus bimaculoides
TATATATATATATATATATATATATATATATATATATATATATATATATATGCATATACGTAGGTGTAGGTTGTCATAAACACAAGAAAATATTTATAATTAACGCTATTTCTTGCAGGCAATTGTTCTTATTTTGTTATAAGTTTTCACAGCGGAAATATTTTGGTCTTGGAAACTTAAATAAATTATGAAGACCTTCGTTGGATTTCATTACTCGTCAATGTTTCTGAATGTTTTTTTTTTATATTAATAATACTTTTCAAATAAATATCGCTATTAATAATAATTTTCCTACTGTGTCTTGTCTGTTCCGCAGTAATAGCTATGGTAAACAATGAATCTGTGTTCGTACGATCTCAGTAATGATACTACAGGCGAGGGGGTCATCAAACAGCTACATTGTGTGCTTGATTATGGGGTTTTATTCCACTTGTCTCAACTTTACACTACTGAAATACATTACCAAACTGAGATTGGTGCAGCCATTATCCGTTCCACATGTTGCATCAGTAACGTTACTTTGGGTAAACTTATCGGCGGGCAAGAGAGTGTGTTTGTCTGCTCCCGATTACAAAGATATTTCAAGCAATTAGCAAAAACAGTAGAAGCCGGCCGGTTATATTCACTTCCAAGTAACGGCTACTGTCACAAGCACCCAAAGACACACAGACACACAAAGAAACATGTATGTATGGATGTATATATAGACAAATATATGTGTGTATGTGGAGGCGCAATGGCCCAGTGGTTAGGGCAGGGGACTCGTGGTCATAGGATCGCGGTTTCGATCCTATCGCAGTTTCGATCCTATCGCGGTTTCGATCCTATGGCGTTGTGAGTGTTTATTGAGCGAAAACACCTAAAGCTTCACGAGGCTCCGGAGGGGATGGTGGCGAACCCTGCTGTACTCTTCCACCACAACTTTCTCTCACTCTTACTTACTGTTTCTGTTGTGCCTGTAATTCAAAGGGTCAACCTTGTGACACTGTGTCACGCTGAATATCCCCGAGAACTACGTTAAGGGTACACGTGTCTGTGGAGTGCTCAGCCACTTGCACGTTAATTACACGAGCAGGCTGTTCCGTTGATCAGATCAATTGGAACCCTCGACGTCGTGAGCGACGGAGTGCCAACAACAACATGTGTGTATGTGCGTATGTATAATTTTTGGTGTCATATATAACATATATAAATACATACGCATGTGATATATGTATGTATATATGTATACATTCTAGCTGGTCCCGTCGCTAGAAGGTGGTAGGGGTTCGCTCCCTGCTCGCAATATATTGGATGCAGGTATGCATCTTTGACCACTTAGGCGAAACATCTTCTTGGGGTTAAAAAATCGCAGCAACGTCTGTTCGAACGGAACAGCAATGTTGAAGCGGCGACAAATATTACCTATATATTATATATATATATATATATATATATATATATATATATCTTATAGTAAAAATGGATACATAAGGGTGGAAAATCACAGGAATAATACCATATGTCCAACGCAAGATACAATATGTGTGTTCAATTCCTTCAAGAATCAATAAATGAATTT
>NC_068985.1:37339441-37340562 GCF_001194135.2 Octopus bimaculoides
TTTTTTTGTTGTATTTGCTTGTCTTTTTACCGTACCTTTTAGACACTTTAGAGACTGAATACTATAAATTCATTTATTGATTCTTGAAGGAATTGAACACACATATTGTATCTTGCGTTGGACATATGGTATTATTCCTGTGATTTTCCACCCTTATGTATCCATTTTTACTATAAGATGAATTCTAGCTCATGCTGAGCGCTTCAATTCTGGCCCGTCTTTATGTATTGTTATATTAACAATACATAATTATACAAAAATTACAGTTTATATATATATATATATATATATATATACGTAATGTTTTGTAAGTATAGTGAGAGAGTCAGATACACATTATGTAATTGTATTTTTTCAAAAATAATTCCAATACTCCCAGTCTCGAATATTCTCATATCACTGCTGAATTAATAAATATTTTCTATGAAAATACTAACCTCTTATTTCACAAATGTTTGCTGTAGTTTTCTGTTAAAATACAAGATTTAGATTAAATTTTGAAATTTCTATGCGTTTGTTGCATTCTATTGTATTCAATATTTATTTATTTATGCGAATATTGCTCTAGCGGTGGAATTATATTGGTGTCGGTGTTATTGTTCTTATACGAAGTCTGGTTACACTTCATAGATATTTCTGAATGCATTTTTAACAGATCGTTCAGACACGCGCGCGCGCGTATTTATGTATATATAAGCATGTATGATAATTATATGCATATAAATATATAAATATAACTATGTAGGTGTGCATATGTATGTATATATATACATACATACATACACACACACACACACACATATATATATATATGTATATATATTTATGTATATATATTTATGTATATATATATATGGATCAAAACAGTTACATTCAAATTCGTTGGTACTTCAAGAGTCTCAAGCGTGCTGTTAATCTTCACCCATATTGAATTCAAATCCAATATGTTTTGATCCCAATAAATGTGTTGAGTGACCTTTCATTTGTCCACTCACTCATATATGTATATATGTGTATCTATCTATCTATCTATCTATCTATCTATCTATCTATCTATCTATCTATCTATCTATCTATCTATCTATATATATATATATATATATATATATATATATATATAT
>NC_068985.1:37341416-37342186 GCF_001194135.2 Octopus bimaculoides
AAACTACAACAGGGCGATTATTGCCTCTAAACCAGACAAATGGTATGGGCGTAGAATTGAGTTTCTGTCACAACGATGGCAAAAGACAATAATGGGATGTGTTTGATGAATAAACGCTTTCCGTATGTAATTTGTTTCAGCTATTAATTAAAACTTGAAATACATAAAAGAATTTTGACTTAACCTGATACATAATCACACATGCATACATATACGAGTTTATGTGTTTAAGCGTGTTTGCACATGTATCTGCATATATGCATGTGTATATATATATATATATATATATATATATATATATATATATACATACACTCACACAGACATATATATATACTTATATATATATATAAGTATATATATATATATGTCTGTGTGTATACACGCATATATATACATGTAACTATATGTACACATAAATAATCATGAACACATATACCTTATGTGTGTGTCCATATGCGATTCTGGATAAAGTGATATGTAATTATTCAAAAACACATGCATACATTGATATATGCACATACGCATGCGCGCGCTCAGATTCACGATTACATACACACGCATACATATGTATACATACATGCATATGTAAATATATGTGTGTACACATATGTATGTATATAAATGTATGCATACTTATATATGAATGATGTATATATGTGTCCATATACACACAATCACACACTTATGAATATATACATGATATATACATATGCAAACGTAAATACATACACAAGTATATATATATATATATATATATATATATATAT
>NC_068985.1:37345378-37351397 GCF_001194135.2 Octopus bimaculoides
TGTGTGTGTGTGTGTGTGTGTGTGTGTGTGTGTGTGTGTGTGTGTGTGTTACTTCCTGGGCCCACAAGAATGGGTATTGCCCATGGCCTTTGCAGACTCTTCGAGACCGGTGATATCGATACCATTGGTGTTCCACATAAACTCTCCTGACTCCCCAGCTACAGATGACATGAACAAGACTGATTAGACTATTATCTGTTTAATCAGGGCTAACTTTTGCCTAACCAGCATCATTATATTTGCAACCAGCGAGCATGCAATAAAAAATCTTTTGGGAGTACTGTGCTTGTAGAATGATGGTACTGTCACAGCTGGAACATTTCTCGTATCTATCCTTTATCTACCAAATGAAGGCAGACGTTAGCCTTACTAACAAAAACATTTTACCACCAGTGAGCTCATTCGTATGTATCAGCTTATTATAACACGACAACGTCTTATTTTGGTAAAATAAAAAATTGTTTTATAGTTGAATTAAATATCAATGTATACGTATTTGTCCAAAACGCGAGCGTTTGACAGGTGGAGAGTAAACGCACAACATACTATGACACAATTAACAAAACGAAGTTTATCATAAAATGCTTCTAAGTTGATGGCCTATAAATTGGACATTTGATAAATAGTCCCTTTAAGTGTATCTGGATTAATGTGCTCCATTCGTTTCTTCTTAATTATTCTCTCCGTAATCTCATGATATTGACAATTATGACGCGACAAGTTGTGTTGTTAGTGTTGGCGTTGATAGAGTTAATTATTTTACTGATTACGAATATCATAAATCATCTGATAATCATCTTGATCCTCATGATTATCTTCAACGTGTAATTAATTTTTGATATTGCAAATGAGAGAAAAAAAATATTCATGTCTTATTACGATCTAGCGACGACATCTCTGCTTGATACTCCGACCTGTTAGAAATAGCAACCCATCTCCCCATATATTCTACATCTTAAAATGGAACGACACATTGACAATACTATTCATAGAGAAAAGACGAGAAGCATGCCCTTATATATATATATATATATATATATATATATGTATATATATATATATATATATACTGAGGGTAATAAATTGATATTAATATTCAATTTATCACCCTCGGTATATAAATATTAATTTAGATAATTATGTTCTCTAGCCGGCAACATATACTTCAGTGAATTATTCTCTGCAGAACCGTTTCCAGAATTTAGCGCGCCAGAGCTGAGATATTTGAAAATAACCCCCAATGTAATCGGTAGAACTGCAGGCACGTCAAATTATATGAAGACAATTCGTGTATAGTTCTACAAGTTATATTGAATTTAGAACGATTGTACTGATAATCCACGGACGTTTTTACACAAGTAAAAATGTTGATGGGGAAACCGGTATACGATTAATTCTTTATTTTGTATATTTTTCATTTGTCTTGTCCGATTATGTTCTGGTGTTTGCTGAAGTTTTTCTTTGTGGTTGGGTTGTTGATGACCTCTTTCTAGCATATCGGATGTCCACTTAATGGTCATCCCTTCTTATACGCGTATATGTATATATATATATATATGTATTAATAATAATAAAAGAGTTACGACGCAAAAACGTATATATTCAAATGAACATATTTATCTTCTTCAATATATATTTCAGTATAAAGAATTCATTAAGAGACATAATAAATCAAAATTTCTTTACACATCTTTAGGAATAAATATAACATCAGAAAAACTACATTCGGTTTAAAAACACAAACCGTTCATGGCGAAAAAATTTCACAATATATGAATCCAGGCCAGTATCTATAAACCATTCAGTATTAAACGAATTTTGTTAACCATATCAAACAATCAGATACCAATAAATTCAAGCAGAATTAACATCCAAGGTAATCCGTCATGTATAACAAATATATTCAAATATCGCTTAGAAGACTTTCAAGAAATGCGGAGTATAAAACAAGAACAAAAATGGAGAAAATCAAATTTCTAATTGATGGTTATACCATACATTATCGACGGTCGTTTGTATTGTAACAGCATATTTAGGTACAAAAACGATATAAAATACCAGTCAAATTAATATATCGGAAAATATTTATGTAAATGCCCATGGTTTTTCTTATTATTTCTGCACTCTTTTCGTATTATGTCATAGTCTATGTTCACCTGTGGAGGACCGTGTGTACACGTGAATCACATTTATGGCAGTTTCGTTAGGAAATTCGTAACACTGTCGTGTGGTATTAGGTTCAGTTTCACAGTGCAGCGCTTTCAAGAAATATTAATGATTTGTAGGTGCGTGGTATTTCGTTATGCAACCATAATATACTATAAAGTACATTGAATGTTTATGAGCGAACACCACGTTCTACTGCGTTAGCAGTGCTCTTTACATTATTTTGCTAAGGTTATTTCTACCGATATTCTATAGAAGTCATAGCCACCAATGATTTTTGTATATATTTATGCATATAATTATGTATATATAAATGGAACAAAGGAGAGAGAGAGGGGGAAAGAATGGAAGAGAGAAAGGGGGAGAGAGATAGGGAGAGAGATAAGGAGAGATAGAGAACGACAAAGAATGGGTGAGATAAGAGAGATAGAAGGTTGCACATGTGTCTAGTTGTGTGTGTGTGCGCGCGTCCCTTTGCGAATAACTGTGTTGATGATTGTTGAATGAAATATTTAGAAGGATATTTTATGCTTGACTTCATTGATATTTTATTCACTCAAGTCTGTTTGCAAAGGAGTTTGTAATGGACTGACAGAAGGGCACTCAGTTGTCTACATACACACATGCGCGCGTGCACACACACAGTAACACAGATATATATATATATATATATATATATATATATATATACGTATATATAAATATTTGTAAATATATATGCATGTGTGTGTGTTGTTTGCGTGTATACGAGAGAGAGGGAGGGTGAAAAGAGAGAGAGAGATGATAAAAAGAAGGATGATGCAAAAAGGGTACACGAGGGGTAAGACGTTGTTGTGATGGAGGAGGAAGCTGGTAATAAACATACAAGTAATTAGAAATAGAGGTAGATAGGTAGATAGCAAAAAGGGGGTGTTGTAACTGAGGTAAGTTCGAGAAGAAATTAGATAGCGATTAATACTTTCGAATTAGACTCAAATTTCATGGCAACATATTTCCAGCATTCCACACTGACACGTGACCAAGGTCCTGTAGTTTACACGGCATGGAATGAAGGACTAAAAACCAATGTTATAATTCTATAATCGACACAAAAAAGGTATGTACATCCTCCGCACATCAGTAAAACGCAAATAGTCTCAAATACTATACAGTTCATGTGGATACATGCATTCGAAACTACATACGTAACTGTTTGTTTGTCTGTGTGTATATGTTCCCAAATGTATGTTTAAATTATGCGCGCGTGCACGCGCGCCTGTGTAGGTAAGAAAGTTGAAACCTTGAAGTATACATTTGGTCCCCTAAAGGCATTAACGACGTAAGAAAAACTGTTCTCAATTCGAAACTGAAACCAAGTTTATAGACGTCACCGTCCCAAATGTATACATATAAATACACATAAATACATATATAAACAAATATATATATGTATACATATATAAATAATAATACTCACAAACGTATATACATTAATACTTATATACCACAGGCATGCACTCATAAACAAATACACACATATATATGTGTATGTATAATGTGGCAAAATTTGTAAAAACTATATGATGCGGACAAGCTTGTCATGTAAGGACGTCTTAAAGTGTCTTCAAGCTAATTAAATCCACATTTATATGTACTAAATATCAAAATGAAAGGGTTATGTAAATTGCATGCCAATTAAAATCTAATATATTTAGTTGGCAGGGATTTTAATGCTCGTTGAGCTTTATTTATATAAAATCAGCCGGGGTATAAACACGTATAAAATGAGCGTTTATTAACTATTAGAATTTATTGTTACAGAAATAATTTCATTTGATATTAGTAATAAAGTATCTAAAATTAAATACGTCACGGATATAAATATTTTCTTTGATGTTGTCAGTAAGTTATAGCTTGTATCATTTCTGACATGAGAACAATATCATAAATTTGTTTGGGGGGATTATTCCAGCAGAGTAGCGTGTACTTTGAGAAATTTGCATCCAAAGATCGTATTTCAAAAAGAATCTGGATGCTGATTAAATCGTCACAGAAAAGTATTTTAACTTTACCCCCAAATAAACTTTAGAAGCTGGATCATCAACTGTAATTCGTTTTAGCCAATAATCAATCGGTTTCAAAACACAAGAATTATTCAATAGAAAATTTACGGGGTCAAGGCATTTGCAAGAATGGGGAATATAAGATGCAAATGGTTGTTTAAACTTCAACTTTTAATATTTAATACTGTAAATTGCAGTCTATATCGAGATGGTGGACTAATTATTTTATGAAAGATGAGCAGCTAAAAACAAAAAAATTTAGAAGGCAAAACTGTATGACGTTGAAGCTTTAGAGAACATTCTCGTTTTATAATTTCATAATATTTATGGTTTTTCGGAAATTGTTTATCTAATAAGAGAAATCATTAATGATACATATGTTTACATTGTCATTCTTTCATTTATTCTTTTACATGTTTCAGTCCTAAGGCTGTGGCCATGCTGAAGCACCACCGACAAGCTTATCTAACAAAACGATTTTGTTTTCAGATCTTACGAGTTTGAGAGAGAAATATTAATAGATCTAATTATAGATTTGCAATAGCTTTGTTTCAATGTTATATTATAAAAGCCTACTCTGTTGATTAAAGATCTAATGCATAAAGCTAAAATATTTTACTAATAACAAACGAGGGATTCGAAATAGTATTTCTGTATTGTATCATTTTGTTGAATATCTTAAAAGAATGAGCATTCATTATTTTTTAAGATCTATGGTCATCGGCGAAGTACTAATTATAAATTTCTTCGAATAGTAATATGTATATGTAATAGTTTTATGTATTTCAGTCAGCGCAGGATTAACCATTAAGCAAAATAAGCACGTGCTTAGGACATCAATGAAGCTACGGGGTACCACAGAAATGGTAAATGGTTTACGGCACAAAAGAAATCACTTTAAACTTGCTAAAATAATATTCGGGATGCCTTTATCTCTACTAAGTATAGATGCAGATGTGTTACCTAAGATTAATTTTGATGATCTGATCAAAGACTTTGCAATACAAAAACGAAGGAGGAAACTTTTCAAATATAAATAAAGTGGAAATATACAGAAAGAAACATTATTTTCCCCTCTTACTGTTTTGTTTCGTTTTGAAAAATAAAAATTATTTTATGTTTTGTTGTTTATATTTGAATAACACAATCTTTTATGGGGCACCAAAATCTTTTCAGTGTTTAGGGCCTCAATGGGTCTTAATCCGGCCTTGATTTCAGTAATTAAAAAACAACCCTTCTCATTTTTTTGACATTTAGACACTCATCTTTCATAAAATAATTAGTCCATCATCTTGATATAGGCTGCAGTTTAAATTATTGAAACTATTGTTTAATAAGTATGAAATATAAATTTCAAAGAGCTCACTGAATCACGCAGAAAATAGACTACTAGTCACTGTATCGAAAAATGTAATTAAAAACGAAAGGAATTTGCTTCGTGTATGATTCTATCATTATCTGAATCACTGGTTAAAAAGAATTTGGTTTAAAGTAATTCTATTTACAAGAAAGGACTGACTATCACTGGATAGTCTTGTCATGCACTATTACACTGATTCCGACTGAGAATTAATTGTATGAGGGGTGTATCATGTCGGTGAGATGCTCAGTCTCATTATAATTCAATGGACTTGATAGGTCAATTGATAGAATTGAGAAGTCAAAGTTGGAAATTCTGATCAAAGTAACACACACACAAGGTCACACAGGGTCACACACCGTCACACACGGTCTCACACATACGCATGTATATATTTATGTGTATATATATATATATATATATATATATATATATATATATATATATATAT
>NC_068985.1:37351767-37352823 GCF_001194135.2 Octopus bimaculoides
GAGAGAGAGAGAGAGAGAGAGAGAGAGAGAGAGAGAGAGGAAAATTACATACACACACATACACACACGCGCGCACGAACGCATGTTTGTATGTAAGTGTGTGTGTATTAGAAAATACGGAGAAAAACAAACAATATCACTATATATGTGTGTGTGTGTTCGGATATGCATTCTTTTGTTGTGCGTTTGTGTAGGCTTCTAAATGTATGATGTATGTAAGTATCTGTATAAATATGTGTTCCCGTATAAATGAGGAAAAATTTATGTCACCCGTTATCTATCAACGTAAACTTTTATATCCACTTGTACGTATATTTCCCTACTTTTGTTTTAAACAAAATCTTTCCAGATATTTGTTTCTAAAGTAGTTGTTTCTTTATTTTTATTTATTTATCTCTCTTTCGCTTTTCCCTACATTACACTTCGACTTGCTAGTCTAATACGAGGGCGGGTCTCATGATTGATATTTGAGTAGGTATTCTAAAAGGATAATTATTTTACTGTCTCAAAAAAATACTTAAAATATAAGCAAACAAAGAAGCAACAATATTACAAAACATTCCAGAATGACAAACTACACACCACAACATGGTAGGCATTCTCATTAGATAGACTTCTTTCGAAATGTCTAATTTTCTTCTTTTTTTTTTCTTTAGTGCGACTAAAGTAGGTGTTCCCCACCAACCGAGATTTCGCCGTCATCTTTTTCCACTTTTTATCTATCGCGCACCCTGCTGTTATTTTTTTTTTGTTCTCATTATTGTTGTGAGCGTTTTGCTTATTTTTGTAACTTTTCGTTTTATATCAAATACTTGAGATAGAATCACGACAACAGAGAAATATCAAAATCAAAATATCAAAAATAAAAAAGAATAAAATCAACTGACGAAAAACACATATTGAAAGAATGTTAAGGGGAGATATCAAGTGAAACACAGAATGGAAGGAGAAACCGCCTTCTGCTCTACCCACAAAATGAATAAGTGGACAATTTTATCTTCCTACACTCAGCATCCGCTTGCAAGGGATTATATATATATATATATATATATATAT
>NC_068985.1:37356044-37358452 GCF_001194135.2 Octopus bimaculoides
ACACACACACACACACACACACACACACACACACAAACACACACGCACACACACACACACACACACACACACAAACACACACACAGACACTCACAGAGGAAAAGTAACGTAAAAATCGACCCTTCATCAGTTTATATATATATATTATTTTCAACACAATATGGATGTTATTCGTAATATAAATGCCTAGTTTTTTTTTTACTTCTTAACATATTACTTACTTTTCAATAAAGCAATTTTAGTAGAAATAACAAAATGCCATCCTGCCCGTGACAATCCATTCAATATATTCTTAATATGAGCAAAGTATATTAAAATGTATATCGACATACAGCTTACATACAATATATGGCTGTCTTATGCAAGAAGAATCCTTCTGTCATACATTGTACATTCTGAACATTTGTCCAATACATTAAAGATTTCTGTGATCTGAATATTGGAAGTTACGTCAGTACATAGAAAGAAAAAAGAACTCACAAATTCAATATTTTCAGTTGTTTTCCCTTGAACTATAAGCTAAAATTTTTGCAAGGTTATGGACTGCCATGTCCTTGGTTTTATGCATCAAATATAGCTTGATGTTGATAAGTTTAAAATGTATTTTAGTGTAGGCACTTACAGTCACCATCCTTAATTCTAGGCGTCCTACAGTAAGGCAATAAGGAAAGATAAACCTAATCTACTCAAGAAAAAATATATATATATAAAACCAACTTCATAAACAGTAATCCAGATAATTCCGTCTCTATAAACACCAGGGCGTATAAATGCAATCATCAAGATAAATATTCCCTCGAAAAATTATAAAAAGTTGACTCTTTGGTATACCGAGTTGCAGTTTCAGTAACTGGGGTACACACAGCCCCAAAAATCACATCTCAGTATTTGGCATGTAAAATTAAACAAAGCATCACAAGACGATCTTTGGGCGTAAAGAGAAAGAGTACGCTTCACTATATATGAAGCCAGTTATAGCATATGAACACCAAAGTATTGGCAATATTAATATCAACTAAGGCGGCGAGCTGGCAGAACAGTTAGCACACCGGGATAAGTGCTTAGCGGTGTTTCGTCTGTCTTTACGTTCTGAGTTCAAATTCGGTCGAGGTCGACTTTGCCTTTCATCCTTTCGGGTCGATAAATTAAGTACCAGTTGAGCACTGGTTCGACATAACCCCTCGACATAACCCTTCTACCGAAATTTCTGACCTTGTGCCAACATTTCTGAAGGCAACGGGTTGACAGAACCGTTAATCTGCTAAGCAAAATGCTTAGCGACATTTCGTTCGTCGTTACGATCTTAATTCAAATTCTACCGAAGTTGACTTTGCCTTTTCTAATTTCGGGGTCGATAAAATAAGTACCAGTTGAACACTGGGGTCGATATAATCCACTTACACCTCCCCAAAAATTACTGACCTTGTGCCAAAATTTGAAATCATTATTAATATCAACTGCTCCATATTGCATTTCATCAAAATGTGTCCACATTGCGCAAATTGTAAAGAAGGTAAACAGTTTATCGAAAGAGCAGACACCTTACACGGGAAAATATGGTTAATGCAGGGATAAATACTTATTCTAATATACCAACAAGTCTAAGTGAATGAATTTTTGCCACAGAGAAGTCGGAAATCTGTAGGACAAGACGTAAGGCAAATTCGGAGTCAATAGATCGAGGAATCACTCTTGTCAACTTAACGATGAGAGCTATTCTTTCTTCTAACCAGCCCTTGAACAAGATTGTCCAAAGACAACAGCCTGAAACACTGTATAACAACATACTCTAAAATGGAACTGCAGATTTTTGCTCACACACGACATACACGCACGCGCACAGGCATAGACAAGTACACACACGCGCCCGCAGTGTACGCACACGCAGGTACGCATGCACATGTGGTTATAGAGGAGTTATGAATTAGCGTAGGCAAAGATTCTTTACAAAAATTTAAACCTCAGAAATAAATCTACAGGCGTGGCCGTGTGGTAAGTAGCTAGCTTACCAACTACATGGTTTCGGGTTCAGTCCCACTGCGTGGCACATTGAGTAAGTGCCTTCTACTATAGCGTCAGGCTGACCAATGCCTTGTGGGTAGATTTGGTAGACGGAAAGTGAAAGAAGCCCGTCGTATATATATGTGTGTGCGTGTGTGTGTGTGTGTATGTTTGTGTGTCTGTGCTTGTCTCCCCACCGTCGCTCAACAACCGATGTTGGTGTGTTTACGTCCCCGTAACTTAGCAGTTCGGCAATAGAGACGGATAGGCTTACAAGGGTAAGTCCTGGTGTCGATTTGTTCGACTAGAGGCGGTGCTCCAGCATGGCCGCAGTCAAACGACTGAAACCAATAAAAGAATAAAAGAATACATAATTTTCTCTCTGTCTCTGTCTGTCTGTCTGTATG
>NC_068985.1:37360143-37361165 GCF_001194135.2 Octopus bimaculoides
ATATATATATATATATATATATATATATATATATATATATATATATATATACGTACATGAATATGTATGGATGTCTTTCTATATGTGAGAGTGTATATACAAATCTATATATATATCTATATATGAGTAAATATGTATACACTAAAATATACGTACATACATGTATATATATACATATGTGTGTGTGTGTGTGTGTGTGTGTCTGTGTGTATACATTTGTGTGTTTGTATACAAATTTGCTTAAGGTTCTTCCCATGTATGTTTATGATGATGAAGTTTCGATAGGCAGAAACACATACATAGACATCCATTTGTGTTTTGCATGCAGGTACACGTATTTATGTTAGTGTGTGCGCATGTGCAAGGGTGTATATTTGCATGCATGTAGTTGTGTAGCTACATATGAGTTTCTCTGTAATCATTTACATGTGTGTGTGTGTGTGTGTGTGTGTGTGTGTGTATGCGAATGTGAGTGTGTGTGTGCATACGTGACTGTGTTCTTTTAATTTTCGATTAATTTTAAAATATCTTCTCATTTCACTTTAATTACCACCAAGGATTAAATAAATAATTGAATCTCGAAAATATATTCGAACATCTGTCGGATGTTGACGTGGAAAAAATATTTTAAATCGAAATAATTTTAAAATTAGACGAGAACGCAATACATACATACATACATACATACAGACAGACAGACAGACAGACATACGCACGTACATACATACATACGCACGTACATACATACATACATATATACATACATGTATATATGTATATATATACCTGTATGCATGTATGTTTGTATGTATGTATGCACTGCGTTCTCGTCTAATTTTAAAATTATATATATACATATATACATGCATACATACACATGTATATATATCCATACACACACATACATACATACATACATACATACATACATACGTACCACGTCCTCGCGTTGTTGTTTTTGTTTTTTTATGTTTGCTCTTCGATTTGGGGATTTACAATGTATATATATATATATATATATA
>NC_068985.1:37361691-37364807 GCF_001194135.2 Octopus bimaculoides
ATAAAATATATAGTCTTAGGGAAAATAACCAAGTTTCAAGAACTCATCGATGAAAATCCACTATCACATATAGAAAAATTAATAATTAAAAGCACAATAAATGAGTATAATATAAAGTAAAGTAAATATCATAATATAATATAATAAATATAATATATATATATAAATTTCAACTATATATATATATATATGTATGTATGTGTGTGTGTGTGTGTGTGTGTGTGTGTGTGTGTGTGTGTGTATTTAGAGAGAGAAGTAGAAAGAAAGAGAGAGAGAGAGATGAATATATATGGTTGTGTGTATGATGAAAATGAAGACGTCAAATTGGTTGGGCTTCTGAAGACAATAGGATTATTCGAAGACAAATAAACCACTAAATGCATGTGTGTGCCTATATGTATGTATGAATGTATATATGTACATATACATACATATATGTGCATACGTATGTATATATGTATGTATATATGTATGTATATGTGTATGTATATGTGTATGCAAGCATGTTTCTGTACTGAAACAAAGAGATTGTTTTCTGTTTCAAACAAGTTCTTATCATTGGAATTTGCTTAACAACGATAATAATTGTTACATGCTGAAGCTTAGAAAAGTCCTTCATATATTTATTGTCCTATTTGGAGATTGTATTTATACTTGTAAAATGCTTATTAGCTGGTCTGTTTTCTTGCCATACTGTCTTTGGTTATAGAGTTATACTCATGATAGAAATGCTACCGTTTTCGAAATTACCGGTGATGAATATCCTCCTTCTCAATGATTTTGAAAGAAATGTACATACCACAGCAGTTGATCTCTTTATATGCATAAATGTATGTCTTTATTTTTATTTATTTATTGGTCTTTAACAAAGAAACAAAAGTTCCATCACTGAAATTCGGATACCATCAACGATGAGTGTTACTTATCTAACTTTAAGAAAGTCTTGTGTATTTTTCTATTCCGTTTATAGATTTTATGAGCACAGTTCGTACTAGCCCGTTTCTTTCCAGATTATTGCTTAGATTCTTGCTAATTTAACCCAGAATGCCAATTTTGATAATTAGGGTAGAGTTGTTGCAAGATTCGAAACGGCTGTTCCTCGATGATTTTGGGAGAGATGTTCACATCTGGAGAGCAGCTAACTTCTATGACTGTGCATTACGTTTCATATCTGCTCGAAATATTTATGTCAGGTCCATTTTGTTTGTACATTTAAGTGTTGATGGCAATGCTCCGCCAATATTCCTTATATGTATTGTATGTATGTATGTATGTATGTATGTATGTGTGCATATATTTATGTATGTATGGATGTATGTATGTATGTAGGTAGGTAGGTAGGTAGGTGGCTGGGTGGGTGGGTGGCTGGGTGTTTGGTTGGATTGGTAGGTAGGTGGGTAGGTATATAGGAAGGTATTTAATATATGTGTATGTATGTATTTTACATTATTCTTTTCTTCGTCGGAGTTTATCAGTTTCTGAACAATCTTCCTGATCGCTGGCAATGTTGTGATGAATTCTTTCAGAATAGCGTTCTTGTTCTCCTCATCATCCTTTCTATAATCATTCACCCTTTTAGGTCAAAGTGAGTTTTGCTAACTTTTACTGTTTTTGATGTTGTAATCATCTGTAGTATAACAATTATGGAGTTAGCCAATTTATCTATGGATGCAAAATCAACCATGTTTTGGTCCATGTCGTTTGCTACGTATGTTTTTCAACGTAAAGAATCGGTATAATTCCGAAAGTGTATCTCTTGCTCTAGGTTTATAGATCTCTCATCAATAGTCAAATATTGCTAGCTTTTTTCACCTGTAATTTTCACATTGATGTGAAGTGAGCAACGGACTTCTAGAACAGAATAGAGATCGTTATAATTTGTGGTCCCACACAACAATATTAAGTTGGTTGTGTTTTAATTTGGTTATTAAAATGCTCACATTCAGTTATTATAATTTTATCTTTCTCCTTGTATTCCAGAGTTTTCAAGCAACCACATTATGCCACATGAAATTGTAATGAATAGGGGGTCCAATTTCGTCCTGATCGCACAAACCAGTAATAAAAGCCATTTCATGAATAAATTAAGTTGCAGATCATTTTTATTCTTGAACATCTCACAAAGTGACCTTGTAGACATTGTAGCCCTTCCAGTTGACACCTTAACATACTGAAATACAATATATATGTGTCATATTAAACTAGATAACAAAATACAAACAGAACTCAATCACACAACCACTTCACTTTATTACCTACTTTGTATTGCTGCTTCACTGTTTCACTGTTAAGTACACATATCAAACAAGATTTTAAACGCCATGCTAATTAGCATTGTAGTTGCTTCGATGGGTACTTTGGCTTATACATCACGCAGAGAGTAGAAAACGATAAAAATATAATCATTTGCCACACGTCCTCCATTAAAATGGTGATGATGGAAAACGAAGTGGTGAGGAAGTGGAGGGTTTGTGATTGAATAAAATGTTAATGTTGATGATGATGATATTGGTCGTGTTTGTTCTTTATTTCCAGGGTAGCTCTGATCAAATCCACTTCGTCCGTCTGTGATTATCTCATATTGTGTTATGACACAATATATCTGGAACTTACTCGTTGTGTAGTTACCACTTTTTAAAGACAGAATGTGAGGTATGATGCGATGGGAATTTGGCTGTTATTGCTTGACGGTCCCCCTCCCCCTCCTCCTCCTCCTCCTCCTCCAGCTCATCATCATCATCATCATCATCATCACCCTATACTACTACTACTACTACCTGCTAGATGATAAAATTCCGAATCACAAACTAGCATTACAATGTCCTTATATGAAGATTCTGTAGTGTTAAAGCTATGAGAAATATCTATTGATGGGCAGGTCAGTAGTTTACTGCAGATAGCTTTTACTGTGGCAAACAGCGGACATCATCAATGAATGTTTCAAAACATTTACATGGATAGGCGCGTGTGGTAAGTAGCTTGCTTACAAATCACATGGTTCCGGGTTCAATCCCAATGCGTGGCACCTTGGGCCGACCAAAGCTTTGTCAGTGGATTTGGTAGACGGAAACTGAAAGAAGCACGTCGTATATAAGTATATATATATATATATATAT
>NC_068985.1:37366346-37370534 GCF_001194135.2 Octopus bimaculoides
TATATATATTCTTTGGTCGACCCGAGGCAATAGTAGAAAACACTTGACCAAGGTGCCACGCTGTGGGACTGAACCCGTAACCACGTGATTGGGAATCCAGCTTCTTATTTCATTATTGCCCACAAGGGGCTAAACATAGAGGGGACAAACAAGGACAGACAAAGGGATTAAATCGATTACATCTACACCAGTGCGTAACTGGTACTTAATTTATCGACCCCGAAAGGATGAAAGGCAAAGTCGACCTCGGCGGAATTTGAACCCAGAACGTAAAGACAGACGAAATACCGCTAAGCATTTCGCCCGGCGTGCTAACGTTACTGCCAGTTCGATGTAAGAATCCAGCTTCTTACCACACAGCCACGTTGTGGAAGAGACTAACGATTATTATAATTTTTGTACTCATTTACAGTGGAAATTAGTATACAAATTGCCCTTCAGAAAAATAGCTTTTTTTTATTTTATGTCCGTTTGGCACACATATTTACGCAACCCTTTTCCCGCTATTTAAGCGTTAAACTATGCAACACACTCGTGAAAGCCTCTTCTGCATCGCTGTTAGTTAAAGTAGTAACATATAGACAACCTGCAAATTACGAACAACATGTAGCAATTACATAATCTGACTGAAGTCTACGTTGGGAGTTAGGTGTTTACGCCCCTCATACAAAATACCGCTAGCGTGTAATCCGCTTCTCACTGGAAATATTAGTGAGAGCAACAAGAGCAGTTGTAATAATATGAAAGAACAAGAATAATAAGTAGCAAACTAGCAGACCCAAAATAGTATCCGTTGTATTGGCGGTATTGGCGGTATTGGCTGGAGAAGCAATTTTAAAAAGAACAGAAGAAAATCAATGACTATAAAAACAACTATATAATCAACATTAACAACAACGTCGTTAACATTTTCGTTTTCAATTATATGTACGATTACACGTGGCAACAAAAATGATGAAGTGTTCAAAAGAGTTAATTATTCTCCAGGTGGTCTTTAACTCATAAAATATGAAGAAAAAAATCGGAAAATAAAACTCATCTATCATTATTGCTCCATTAGTTTAAGGCCGTTGACTCAAAATCGTTAAATCAGGTAAATTAATTTTTTCATTTTAGTTTTCTCTTTTAATTAGTTGATAGCCCAACGCTTTGGAAGAGAGCCGCATTTTAAGCTCAGAAAGCATTTTAATTTGAACATGAGACTGGCTATGTACACAAGGTCAACGGCGACTATAACATCATTCTCTCTATCCACCACCCTCTTATCTCTCTGTTTCTTTCTCAATTGCTTGTAGAACAACACATGTACGTAAATTCGATGTAATTCTTCCCTTTGAAATTTTTTTCAGTGTTCTTTTTCTCTTCCTTTAAATAGTTAATAACACAACATAGTGCAATATCAATTCTCTCAACAAGTCATGTAAAAATGAAGCTAAAAATCGCGCGTGTAGCCACACATTCTCACGAACGCCCATTTAAACGTTATTATGTAAAATTTGGAGGGAACTCAGGAAAGCGCAACAAAAAACAAAAGGAAGACGTTTACGCGGCCTTGCCATTGGTAACCGTGTAAACTAGTACAGCCTAAATATGGTAAAACCATTGAAGATTAAACCAGCAACACCAGTAAACCATCTTCTTGAGGTGGGTGAAATTACTGCTATTTATATTTGTCGTCATCCATCTTGCTTTGGCCTGAGACTTCAATATCATTTGGAATATTTACTCCCATACTGTTCCAAACGTTAAACAAATCAAGACAGTCAAAATATTCAAATAGAATCTCCAAATGCTTGTATATAATAATATCAGAAGAGCATCATGTCCACAAGAAGGGACAAAAGCTTGCTACCGGTAATACTGGATTATGGTCGAGGGTGTATATGATCTGCGAGTAATTGTATGGAAATCAATGCAGCATAGTCTCTTTAGGTATGGGTAAGCAGGCGTCTTTAAGTCTATTGAATAATAGGTCTTCAGATGGTATCTTGATGGCAAGCATTGACCTTATACTCAAGTTGAATTATACTTTCCTGATGGTGGGGAGCGCTTCTCTAACCATGCCTGACAGCCTACATAGCGGTATCTCGATAATAAAAAACATCGATGATAATGCAACCTGAATCACTATATTCATATGAATGTAATGTATCAAGCTTGAATTTAAACAGCTGGGTGAATGAAACTGGAACCACTGGTAGATGATTCTCACCCAGTCGGTGCTTTGTTGCAAAGCAGTGCAGACCCGGTAGAAATCCTATTATTACTATGCGAAAAGTGAAGTGGAAGAAGAAAACGATTAAGACAGCAATGGAATTTTACTGAAGAAGTGAACCCAGAAAGCAAGCGTTCCGAAAATGAATGCTGAAAAAATATGACTACAGAAGCTCACTGCTGTGAAATCTCTGAAGGTGCCTCAGCTTCAGCCCATGTTGAGGCGGCCTCAGCCACGGCATACGGAGTTTACCATGTACTGGATGTTGGTAGTAGACTGAATGTTAGTTGAATGCAGCCGTTTAGCAAGAAACAAAAGGGAAACTGCATCAATCTTATCAGGTACAAAGGGCAGATTGTATATAAAGTTACAACACAGGCAATAGTAGCGTTCGATACTTCATCCCAACCTTTTACGAATAGCTTAATCTCTGGTTATTCGTGTCTGATAGAGGCCTTTCTGATCAAAACCTTTTCCCACTTCTTATATTTCTTGCGGTCCGATACTGAACCAGATTCCTACAACTTAACTCAAATGGATGTCCGGGTCTCACAATATGGATCTGCATGAACTTACTCTCCAGATATAATTTTCAAAGCCAACAGAATTGTGCGGGTTAATTTTTACTACTGTTGCCACCACGACAATGATACAGAAAATATAAAAGTTCCTTTTTCAGTCCTAATTTTATTTGATTTGAAATTATTTAAAAACATTAAGTCACTTTCCATTTAATGTAATTGAGATTTTGAAAAATGATTTGAATTTAATGCAAATCCTAAAAGTTTAATCGAATCTGGTTTTGTACTTTTCCATTCTACACACATTTTTGATTTTATTCTCACCATCACATTCATCCAATATACACTCTCTTGCTGCTTTCCGAAAATTTCATTGCTTCAATGATCTTTTTAATACTCATCAGTATACTGCATGCGTTTGTGTGTGTGAGTGTATACATATATATATATATATACAAACATATATATATACACGTACATATATATATGCATATATATGTATATACATGCATGTATATACACATACATACATACATACATACATACATACATACATCAACATAAATGGAAAATGCATACACAGACACGCAAAAATATATCTGAATATGTTTACTTTTTGTTATATGTGTGTTGGCTTTGTATGAGATGGTTTTCCTTATTTCTTTTTCAGTGAACACACAAAAGACGCGCGCGCGCACACACACACACACACACACACACACACACACACACACAATTTTGTACTATTTTCTATTTTGTAATATGTTAAATATACTACTGGTGGAAATAAAAATTCAAAAAACATAAACGAACCTAATTTATCTTTTACGATTAAAGAAGCTTTCAGTGAAATTACAAATACAATCCAGCAAATTGAAGAAACTTTATTTTATTTATTATTACTTCTCCCATTATGTTACGGAAAAAGTGTTAGAATTCCGTTGAAAATGCTTATTAGTTTATTTTATAATGATTAGTTACGCAAAAGGTTAATTTTCGTTAAGGTTAAGTGTTTGTTGATGGAATTGATTTTCGTTTTACACGGAAAGCTGTTTTACTTGGACTTGGCATAAATTTATACGGTAACATTTGATACTTTCATGTGCCGGAAAATGTTAGCTCATTCAGCTTTACTACTTAATAACATAAGGCTGTATATCAATGACCAAATGTACAGCGAGAGTAAATTTATAATATGGTTAAGAAAATTGCAGGTTTAGAAACAGTTTACCATAAATGTTTCCTTTGTCATTAATTTGGAATGAAATGTTCCACAAGCGTACGTAATATATATTTTCTGACCAAAACCGAGTACAGCTGATTGAATTGATATCTGTATGTGTGTGTGTGTGTGTGTATGTGTCTTCGTGTATACACACACACACACACACACACACACACACACACACACACACACACACACACACATATATATATATATATATATATATA
>NC_068985.1:37372221-37377726 GCF_001194135.2 Octopus bimaculoides
ATATATATATATATATATATATATATATATATATATATATACACATACGTTGATACCTCTGGAGCTGCTTCTGATCCATATATAAATTTTTCCGTTGTATAAAACGTTGTGACATACCATTTTGCATTTAGTCATAGACAGTGATTCAACTTGCATCTGGCTTCGTTCGGGTACATGGTGTTGACAAGTCACAAAAATGACGAAACATCACTGTCTATCACTTTTAAATGGGACCTGGTACGAGTTATCTCCATTATCTATGACTTCCAGTTGTTTTAACATCAAACTATTGAGGAGAATATATTCTCTTAACCCTTGTGTATGTGTGTTCGATATTGTTTACATCTCCCGATCTGCCTCTAATTCATATATATTGGAAGTATGATTTGAATAACACCTGTGTTTGACTCCATTTCTTAATTTATCCATGTTATACAAAAGCATATACATATATTGCAGTAAATAGTCTTCTTAGCGTTCAAATATGTTTCAAACAAACTTTAGGTTCGTTTAAATATGTTTCTCGCGTATTTTAACCACTAAAGACAATCTTACTGCAGTTTGCCGCTGAGAAAATATTCTTGCTTATGATAAAGTAGCGTCTTCTCTTCCATTGATGTATTTCTAGCTCGTTATGCCTTCATCCGTAGGAGATACTAAAGAAAAGCAATTCTGAACTGATTAGAAAGTCATAGCTTTATAATAGATCAATCAATACTAGTGACTGACTTGCGCTCGCCGACCACCCGGTCAGAGCTATAATTTAAGTACAAGAGCGAAGTGGTTATGAGAAATATATAAACTTTACGTTAGTTCAAATTTGTTTATGACGTTTTAACTTCAGAATGCAATTTCCCTGCAGTTTACCATGGAGAAAAATTACTAATCATAATGGTACAAACACCTCATTATCAGCTAAGTGCCACACTTACTGTAAGCACTTTGCCATTTCGATGCCTTTGTCGTTGTTTCATATCAGTTCAAACCTAATGCCGCAGACCTATGGTGAAAGACATTTCAGCCATTTTAAAAGACCAAGTTGCACTATATTCACTATTGTAACCTTACCATATCGTCGTTGGATCAGTGTTATTAAAGAGAGATTTTATTTTTTCTAATAGGTAAACGTTCAAATTAAAGACGCCCTTATTGGCTATACTACTTCTATAGACTGTATACAGTATGTATGCTTGGAAGGGCGAGTATTATCATATTTTCTATGTTCTAACAATGGTCAATTCAGTTTTGACTTTGATCAACTTATCGCAGGCGTCAAAACACATTTAATTCTTATAAGAATACAGAAAACTCTTTCTTTGAAAGTCTCTCTCGCTATCTCTCCCTCCCCTCGTCTCTCTATCTCTTTCTGGATGAAGGAAGACTAAGTGTTATTTGAACCCAGAGGGAAACTTCACCCAATAACAAAACACAATCATACGCCCATACACAAACAGACCCACACATATACATAAGTATATTCTTATATATACATATACACACATACACATACATAGGTACATGCATACATACATACATACATACATACAGACAAACAGACCTTTAATGCATAAATACATACATACTTCAGATATATGTATGTGTGTGTATATAAACATAAACACATATCATTTATATATCATTTATATATATACATACACCTTTACCCAGTATATATATACGCATAGATACATACGTACGTATATATACATACATATATATATATATATATATATATATATATATACGTGTGTGTGTGTGTGTGTATGAATATTTGTATGTATTTATGTATGTATGTATGTATGTATGTATGTATGCATGTATATGCGTGCGCGAACTGACAGCACAAGCAGACACACACGATCCCTTCGAAGTGGATCTAAAGACATTTTTATCTCCTTTAAGATGACATAATTGCTTCCTTCAGCTATAGAATTACACCATTCCAGTTCTTTTCCATTTGCCTAATTCCCTGACCTTTGATAACATGTTCATCTCCTCTCGATTTACCGGATATCATTTAGCTTAAATATTCCTTGCGCTTCTAGCCAAAGTATTAAAGAATGGGAATTGTCTTTGATTGGGAACCAAGCTCCTTATATTTATTCGAGCATAGCAGGGAAAATACCATTTTACATGCCATACATATGTAAAATCCCGAGTAATGTGTGTATTTACTTTGTGTTTGTGTTAGTATGTTTGTGCAAGCGTGCATGCGTATGTGGGTGCATGCAATAAAAGAAAATATGCATGAGCGTATACATGTATTTATGGTCATATTTATTGTTGGATCTGTTTTATATGTATATATGTATATACAAGCATACACACAGACACACAGACACACACACACACAGAGACACACATACACACACACACATACATACATACATATATATAGGCATACGTACATTTACACGTTATATGTATACTCACACACACATACACTTACACCCCCATACACACATACTCATATCAATACTACACAGTGAATATGTTTTCTTTATGCGTTCATTGACTGAGAGATAGTGTCAGGCGAAACGTCCCTTCAAAGCGTCTAGTGTTGAAAAACACTGAATGCCTCAAATCAGGAGAAACAAATTGCCCAGTAAGCGATCGTGGACGGCGGATATCGATATTTCGCTGTATTTTGCCGCTCCTGAGCACCGTAACACGAGTTGCTTCGCCTGCTTTGAGGTACGTATTCGATGGTTTGAAACACGGCATCTTAAAGTGATATTTTCCCTGGTGCTATGCCGCAGCTAAGGAACGCATAAAAAAAAACCCATACAGTACGTATGTGGTATCGCCAATGTTTGCATTAATAAAGCTACTTCTATTTCACAATTTAATCTTCTTATCCCTGTACAGCGCTGTTGCGCATGAGTAAATAAACTCTAGGCTATTTGCATATACACCACAATCCTACGATTGCAGTTTGGTCTATGGCAACTTGAGCAGGTGGTACTGAAGCGATGCTACATACAGCAAAAATACCGATATCTCGCGTTCACGTTCTCGGTCACTTACGGGGCATGTTGTCTCGCCTGGTTTGAGGTACCCAGCATTTTTTCAACACTCAACGTTTTAAAGAGACATTGCTCCTGAGAACGAACTACGATCGCTGATGTGTGGTAAATATGCAAATAGAGTAAAATTTATTTGCTGATGTGCAGCAGTGCTGTACAGGTAAAACAAAATTCAAATATGAATTCGTCTTCAGCAACAGCATGAATTCGTATCTCAGTAAATATGTAACGAGTGATCGAACCTCTTCATCTTGATGGGTTCAAAGTTTGCCTGTGCCTGAGGTAGCTGTTCAAGCCAGGGCGGTATAGAGGAGTTGAGGGCATTTATCGCAGTGGAGGGTTGGCGGGGGACGAAGAAATGCGAGTCGTTCTTAGCGTCTTCGATATCTGATCTTTGTCTCTTGACATCTTTTATTTTCCATTAGGTCTGTTCCCTTCACGATAACATACCACCACTTTGGACGGTCCTTGGTGTTTGTCCTCAGGTATTTGGGTCAATGGAGCGTCAGTAGGTCAATGGAACTGGTTTTGGCAACAGAATTTGGGGGTTCTACGTTGTCTGGTGCCTAAGGCCAACTTCGCAAAGAGGATCTATCGGGGAAGGTGCATTTGCGGCATATTTATGATGTGTCCTGGACAATGGACGTGGAAATTTCCCATTGTAGCGAAATTTCCCATTGTAGCTTCAATGCTGGGCAGTCTGACTCGGAGCAGACCTCTTCATTGGTAATATAGCTCTTCCATCGAAGGACTTAATAATTATAGGCAGCTCTGATAATGTAAACATTAAAGATACCACATACTTACTGTATGGGTTTGTTTATGTGTTCCTTAGCTGCAGGACAGCCCAAAGAGAAATATCCTTTTAAGACACTGAGTGTTGAAAAACACAGAATACCTCGAGGTAGGCGTCTTAAAGTAACATTCCCCCATTATTGTCATAGTGGAAAGTATTACATGGAATTTTCACCAACACATGATGTGTAACACAACGGTATCTAGATATTTCTTCTTCAGATCATATTCCGATTGTGAATGACTGTTGCAAGCTGTCAAACATAAACACACGTCAATTACAATTGATCCAAATATACACATTTAGTGTTTGCAGTTGTGAAGTGCTCTTAGGTTTGGTATCTATTCACATTTCGATGACTGACTTAGCAAGATATTAATGATGTATGTATGTATATATATATATATATATATATATATGCGTGTGTGTATGTATGTATGTATGTATTTAAGTATATGACACTGATGATTGACGACATAAAATCAAATACAAGAAACGAAGATACATCGTTTGGCAGCTTCAGATCTAAATTTTATATTGTATACAGGGACTGGACAAAATAATGGAAATAACTAGCATCATAACATCATAATTTTGAAATATCTATAAAACCATAAAAAGCTTGTTTATCTTTATGTTTTTTTTTTATTTGTTATTAGCGTTGCTTAATATGTTTTGCTAAAATTGCTGTTTCTTTTCAGACATCATCAGAAAAAGGTAATTAAAATTCATTAAAATGACAGATCTATCTGACTTTCAAAGAGGCCAAATTGTTGGTGCTCTCATAGCAGACGCTAGCGTAACGAAAACTGCCGAAATGTTTGGTGTATCAAGAAGTACTGTCTCAAAAGTAATGACAGCCCTTGAGAAAGAGGGAAAAACCTCCTCGTCGAGACAAAACTCCGGAAGAAAACCAAAACTTTCAGATAGGGAGCGTCGGACTCTTACGCGAATTGTTAGAAAGGATCACAAAAGTACAGCTCTCAAAATTACTGCAGAGCTTAATGCCGTCCTCGAGAACCCAGTTTCCACAAAAACTGTTTGCTGAGAGTTGTACACAAAGCCCGATTTCACGGGAGGGCTGCAATCAGGAAACCACTACTTTCAAAGCGTTTAGAGTGGAGTTGAAACCTACAGAATTGGACCAATGATTTCCCTTCATGGAAGAATTAATAGTCAAGACTATTTAATCATTTTATCTAATCTAATTCAGCTTATGGTTGCAGAACTGTTTCCGGTGGGAAAATGCAATCTTTCAGGGTGATAATGCACCAATTCACACAGCTAAAGTTGCTACTGAATGGCACGAGGAACATTCTAGTAAAGTTGAACATCTTATCTGGCCACCACAGTCCCCAGATCTCAATATTATTGAACGTTTAGAGTGCATTTTAGAAAAACAAGTAAGGAGTTGATATCTTCTTCCATCATCACTACAAGAACTGGAGACTGTTTTAGCTGAAGAATGGACAATAATTCCTTTGGAAACAATTCAAACTTTGTGCGATTCCATACCTTGTAGAATTCAAGCTGTAACTACTGCCAAAGGCGGTCCTACTCCATATTAAAATAAGTATGTTTGAAATTTTATGGTGTCTCCATTATTTTGTCCAACCCATGTATGTACACAGAGAAATACATAAATATATGTCTGTGTGTATACACACACACACACATATATAT
>NC_068985.1:37377854-37379193 GCF_001194135.2 Octopus bimaculoides
TATATACAGGGTGGGCCAAATGTCACGCACTAAAACCTTTGACATTTTACATTTATATTTACATTGTTAGTATTATAATATTTTTTTTAAGTCGGCGAGCTTGCAGAGCCCTTAGAACACCCGGCTAAATGCTCACCGGTATTTCGCCCGTCGCTACATTCCGAGTTCAAATTCCGCCGAGGTCGACTTTATCTTCTATCTTTTCAGGGTCAGTAAAATAAATACTACTTACGCATTGGGGGTCAATATAATGGACTAGCTCCCTCCCCCAAAGTTTCAGACCGCGTGCGTATAGAAGAAAGGATTATAATTATTATTTCTTTACTTATTTTGTTCATCATGTACAACTACATGCGTATTCATCATTATTGTATTTATGTTATTCAATTTTAGAAAAATTAAAACGTCTTTGACAATTCCGTAGCGAATTGAACTTACTTTGTCCGCTACTTTTGGCCCACCCTATATGTATGGGTTTATATATATAAACTACAGAATCTCTGAGAGACAGAGAGAAAGACGGACTAAAAAGGAGGGAGATATAGAAATAGAGAGAAAGGGAGAGAGAGAGAGAGAGAGAGGAGAGGGAGAGAGAGAGAATGTTATAGTGGTAGATAGATTCACTGATTCACAGACAAATCACAGGACGAACAGCCAAATAGATATATATTTTCTTTAACTTGAAGATAGCAGCTACCATGCGTGTTAAAGCCTAATTATGCATGCTGCTCAAGGGCTGGGCGTGTGTATGATTCGTAAAAGGTGTGTAGTTTGTTTGTATGTAACGTCAGCTGCCATATTGTCTATTGGAGTGTGGTTCATTAACCTCGGGAATACATTAGTGGGGAGCTTTAAGACATGGAAGTGAATACTGGATGGAGGGAGTTAAGTACATAGGAGATTCAAGTAGAAGGATATACAACACTGAAGGATTTAGAATGGCATCTTCTGGCATTCTCCAACCGAACTTGAATTCTACAAGCGGAGCATTTATATACACACACGCACGTATTTGTGTGTGTGTGTGTGTGTGTGTGTGTGTGTGTGTGTGTGTGTAGGCGCGTGGTGTAGTGCTTAAGGTGTTGCATTCCAAATCGTAAGAGTATGGTTTCGATCCCTGGACCGGCTGATGGGTTGTGTTCTTGACCAAAACACTTCATTTACTCCTGTCCATTCAGCTGAGAAACAGAACTCGAGTGAACTCGCGATGGACTAGTATCCCGTTCAGGAAATGGGGAACGACATATACGCCACAAAATCTAGAATACGGAGGATCATTTGTATCCACATATGATTCAGTAAGGACCAATGATACATTTATATATATATATATATATAT
>NC_068985.1:37379605-37383460 GCF_001194135.2 Octopus bimaculoides
ATATATATATATGCGCGCCCGCATGTGTACTATAAAAAAGTGTTTACGTATAGGCTACGGCGCCTGATATGTCTTTTTATTTAAGACAGCAAAAATTGAAAGTGGTTTGGCTGCTAGATCTTGCAGATTGTGTCCTCACCCCACATAGAGGCAAGCTAGAAAATATTGTGACAATAAAATTTATTGCAATAATTAAAATTCTTTTAATTGATTTTCTGCATTGACCAATAAATAACCAATTAGAAATACGTATACACGGAGGAAAAAACCCCAAAACAAAATGGTCTAAATGATTTGAATAACTTTAACCAAGACCTTAGTCATGGGAGGCAATTTCCGACATGTTTTGGACTTCATCGACCTCTTCAGTAACATACAGACTTCAATGTATTTGCTGAAGTAATGTGTCATATTTTACCAGAGTAGACGTGAAAAATTAACATATTTAGAAATATATATCACGGATGTTAACTATGTGTTTGAGGCATCGTATGCCAGTCTAGCATAAAGACATTGTGTCAGTGGGGAGTTAACATCAAAGGAATAATTTTCTTCCGTTGCTGATAAGAGTGTGTTTCTCGTCCTATCACGATGTTAATCAGCATTTTCCCTACTGCTACAACCAGATTATTCTTATCACCGAACACGTTTATTTAGCAGATATTCATACGCGCACACATGCGTATATATACTCGTATAATCACCAAAACCCATTTGCAAGTATCCAAACGCACACCCATCCACAAAGTTGATCAAAATAAAGTTATGTATATAAGCATGTATATATCTATTTATATATGTATGTATGTTTATAGGTATGTATATGTGTGCTTATGGGATTTTTTTTTTTGTAGTAGAATAAATAGTAAGGGAAATTGCTTGAGTGAGATTTTAAACACTGATGTTGCTTTTTAGTTGTTAATGGGCTGAATCACTTCATTGAAAGTTTCGTTTTTCACTGAAGAAATCAATGGCGTTACTTGATAGTGGAAAATAAGGCTGTTCGCCTTCCTCTCGCTCTCTCTGTATCTATATTTTTCTACCTACCTCCGTATCTATCTCTCTATGTATGCATGTATGTATGTATATACGTGTGTGTGAAAAAAAGCATAAAGTTACCTTCTCGAGTCATAACGATTCACAAGGGCCAGTTTCCTGGTTTCCATAGCGTATATATTCTCCACCTGGACGGGAAGCCGGTCCGTCGCAGGATTACTAATTTTTGCTAGCCGTGTGTACTGAAGCAACGTGAAATGAAGTGTATTGCTGAAGAACACAACACGTCACCCGGTTCAGGAATCGAAACCACAATCTTATGATCATGAGTACAGCACCTTAACCACAAACCCACGTGCCTCCACTGAGTGTATGTGCGTGTGTGTGTGTGTGTGTGTGTGTGCGTGTGTATGTGTGTGTGTGTGTGTGTATGTGCCAATCACTCCACGCTCAAGACGGAGACCAAATTTATGGTAATTTTCATATGCATCTACTACTGGTTGCATAACCTTGACATTTTGCACTCTCCATCTACCAACATAACAACTATAAAGTAATTCCGCGTCCCTAGAGATAGCTGTCGGACCCGAAATACCATGTCACCTCCCCTTAGTTTTTTCTATCGTCTATAGTCTATGTAATCCTGTTCAGTAAATATATAGATATCTATATGCTTTTATACGAATGTTCATCCTCCGGATACTTTCAGTTTTTGTTTCGCTCTCTATATAACCCTATATACATTCACATGTATAGCTGTGCATAAATTTTATATATCATATAAACAAGCGAGTTTATTTGTTTACTTGCACCATTATCTCCGTATCAGCTCATCTGGATTCCTCTCATATAGCCACCCTTTACCCAGTGAACTCAATGCTCGATAAAGATTTTGAAATGCAGTTTCAAGTTATTTGCGCACTACAATGTGTTTCCTATATTGGCCATCATCTCTGAATCTAACCTATTGACGCTATATATATATATATATATATATATATATATATATATATACCCATCATGGCCGCAGTGAAATGATTGAAACAAGTAAAAGATAAATATACATACTGTACGATACAGAAAAGAACATATTTTTTCGCACACAAAATTGTCATTAGAACAACAGAATTACTGGCTAAATTACCCTCATAAGGCGGAAAAAGTTTATCAGCAAGCAACCATGTGACACGAACCCATATCTCAACCTCTAAGACTTCAGCTGAGTGCTTTACCGTTAAGCTAAACCGCTGGCAAATACACCCGCCGGTTTAGACGCAAAATAACTTATACAATATTGCGGGTGTATAACTATACACAAATTAACATTTGTTTTTATGAGAAGAGTCGCACTTGTCAAGGGGTAGTTTAGCTTATTAGTGAAGCCCTTAGTCAAAGTCGTGGAGGATATGGGTTCGAGTCCTATAGCTGTTTGCTGACAATTTTTTTTCGTCTTGTAAGGGTAATTTACTCAGTATTTCTGCTGTTCTAACGGCAATTCTGTGTTCGTCAATATTTCTTCTTGTTTGTATCATGCAATACACATTTCGAAGCTTCTAATAACAATGTTAGTTTGTTTATAATTTTACACTCACACACACACACACACACACACACATATATATATATATATATGTAAATATTTTCGCAAATAAAACTGTATTTCATGTCTGAAGCTCCGAAGTAGCAATATGGTGAGAGTCATGTCATGTTACGTGTAGAGCCATTGGACGATAAGTAAATGACCAAAATTTAAAATAAAAGGGGTATTTGGTGGAATATTCCTCTGAGCTATTTTTTTCCTAACCAATGCCCCATCCGTACAGAGGAATATCCCACTAAATACCCCGTTTTATTTTGAATTTTGGTCATTTACTTATCGTCCAATGACTCTACACGCAACATGGTGCAAGTCATGTGACTTGCACCATATTCAACCTTTCCTTCTTCTTTTCTTGTCTCTTCTTTTTATTTACTTATTTTCCACTCTGATGAAGCTCCATGATTCAAATCAGTTTTATTATCAACCATAATAAATATTCTCTTACCATCATAAGGGTAATTCCAAAGAAAATTAGCAGCAGAAACAGCCATTCGATAGGATGCAGTCTTTTTGTAAATTATTAGTAAATTATTATTGATACAAATCAATTGTAGTTCATCAATGTTATTTCCATTTTCTATTTTCTTCAAATTTTGATTCATGATAAACTCCTGTTTATCCTTGTCTGTACCTATATCTCACGAGCTTAATTTTTCCCATGTTTAAATACGAGGTATAAGTAATATGCCGCTAGTATTTTGAGTTCGTTTATCCCTTAGACGGTTATTTTAGCCTCAAACTCAACTAACCTTAAATATATATATATATTAGTGTGCATGTACACACACGTAGATATATAGGCACGTGTATATACAGACATACAAATATACATATAAGTGTATCTGGGTGGTAATGTATGAATGTGGGAGAGCGCATGATTTTTCCAGGATTTTGTTGCTAGATACATACATGTACATTACAGGAGACTGAATAATTGTCTCTTTGTCTATCTATCTATCTATCTATCTATCTATCTATCTATCTATCTATCTATCTATCTATCTATCTAAAAAGGCAAAAGAGAGTCACTTACTGTTATAGTTTCTTCAATGAGAATATTGACCAAGGTTACCGTGGTCTTTTCCGTAGGCTTTTCTTTCCACGGCTAAACCTAAACTGTCCTCCCTTCTTTTTACACGAGAACATTACTGTGATACACGATCCCTATTGATCGCTCTTTTTCTTTTTTTTCTCTCGATCCCTTTTGATCGAACTCCCCCCTTTCTCCCTTCCTACGATCCCTTTTGATCGACACCCCC
>NC_068985.1:37384082-37386582 GCF_001194135.2 Octopus bimaculoides
CTTGAATTTAATTATTATGCGCATATATATATATTGATACATAAACATCTAGGAAGATATATGCGTCTAGAACTGAATGTTAATTTTATACGAGCCCTTATACACGTCTCATAACGCGTCCTGCTGCTATGTGAAGAGTTTTCATAAAATATTGGCCAGTGTGCTCCCTAGCCTCTTGAATGCTAATAACCTTTGCAATTCCAGAAATGGAATATATATATGCACACACACACACACACAGACACACACACACACACACACACACACACACACACACGCCCGCACGCACGCATACAGACACGCAGGCACGCACACCCGCACACACGCATACACACACACACAGATATTTATATGAATACAGTTAGGAACATGTTAACCTCCAATTCTAAAGATAAATAAATCATTAGTTACCGACCACATACAAAACTTAGAAACTAACAAAGGTTGTAATGTAACACGCAGGCAATTATACCCAGTCAAACAAGTACGTTCACAAATTATGCAAACACATACTCCTTGCACATGAACACATACACACTCAAGTGAGCTTTTGTGTAAGTATATATATATATATATATATATATATATAGACAGAGATAGAGAGATAGAGAGAGAGATGCCTTTTATATACTATGTATTATGAATGTGCATATATACATACATATATATACATATGCACATACATATATACCAAGATATATATATATATATATATATATATATATATATATATATATATATATATATATATGCATATCTGCATAGATATAGTCATATATGCATACATAAATACACATTCGCATGCGCACATGTACACACTCACACAATCACAAACACACATACAAATACACACACACACACACACACACATGCCACACACAGTAGCTTGACTTTGCTTACACTGATATGTATATATGTGTACATATATGCGTACACACAGCTGCACACGCACACACACGCACACACACACACATGCAGACACATGTATATGTTATATCATTTGACAGGCCTTACGATTGTGGGTATATATGTGTATATGTGTATTTGTATATATGTGTACACACACGCACTCACACACAGACATACACACACCCACACACACACACACACACACACACCCATATATATATATATATATATACACGTGTGTGTGTGTGTGTGTGTGTGTATGTGTGTGTGTATGTGTGTGCGTGTATGTGTGCGCGCGCGTGCGCGCGTGAGTGCGTGTGCGTAATACTTGATAGGCCTTACGGTTGTGTATGTATTTGTGGTTAATTTTGCGAGAGGAATGAACTATGTGATTCTCTCTCCAAAAAGAAAGATTTATGTTCATTTATTAGACAAACCCAATAAAGAAAAGAAGGAAATTGCAGATAGAAAGGAAAAAAAAAAATAAATGAAGATAAATAAAGATTTCATTTCGTAATTTCATAGCTATAATATAAATGATTCTATCGCATGATATATTGAAATAATCTTAAACTACTTACTTTGCTAATGAGATTTTGTTTATTCTATATCTAAAAGCTAAAATCCAACTATTATTCCATCTTGGCGCCAAATATCCACTTATACAAAGTTTGTTGAAAAAAAATAAACGATTTTAAATCTCACTTCTTCAAAACTTTACAGTTAGGGATCGTTCTTGGTTATTTTGAACTGCTATGACGTTTAGTTACTTCTGGAGGAATGAAAGACGAAGCTGGCTGATATCGTGTCTACTCTTAGCATAAGGCCTGAAATTTGGCGGGAGCAGGTCAACCAATTATATTGAACCCAAAGATGGTGAGCTGGCAGAATCGTTAGCACGCCGAGCGAAATGCTTAGCGGTATTTCGTCTGTCGCTACGTTCTGAGTTCAAATTCCGCCGAGGTCAACTTTCATCCTTTCGGGGGTCGATAAATTAAGTACCAGTTGCGTACTGGGGTCGATATAATCGACTGGCCCCCTTCCCCGCCCCAAATTTCAGAGCTTGTGTCTATAGCAAGAAAAGATTATATTGAACCCAGTGATCAACTGGCAATTATTTTATCGAGCTGGAAAGGATGAAAGGTAAAGTCGAACTCGATGGAATTTGAACTCAGAACGTAAAGTCGGAAGAAATGCCGCCAAGCAATTAGCCCAGCGTGCTATCCATTCAACTAAGTCAACACTTGGAATTTGACTGATGCTGAGAGACAAAAAATATCCGCCAAATTAAATAATAATAATAAGGTTAATCACTACGTCTTCGCTCGTCCTTTACTAGAAGCAGGAAGCAGAACTTGAAATTATTGATTCTCTTAAATAAGGAAGTGCTCGTTAAATAACGTCATCCTTCATGACTGTAAATATATGAGATATTTGCTACCGGAACAGTTTTGATCATAAATCTGCTCGATGAGAGCTGAAGTGAGGCCGCCATATACCAATATCAATAGTGATTTGAAATTTTGGCGCAAGAGCTAGGAAATTCAAGAGAGGGGGGGCAAGTCGATTACATACGGACGAAAGGCCGCAA
>NC_068985.1:37389082-37394734 GCF_001194135.2 Octopus bimaculoides
GTTATATATGAATGAATGAAAAATAAACAAAGTAAACGACGTGTTAGAAAGCAAAAAAATAGAGTGACTTGTTTATTTAAACAAGGTCGGCAACTTGAGAGGAGTTTCTTTTCTTTAAGTAAACCACCTGCGAGATGTGATAAAGCTAAAAGATCTGTAGCAATTAGTGTCGATCTGAATGCAAATAAATTATATTGACTTATTGACTTAGTATGCTATTGCTTTTGTAGTTATGTATCTCACATCAACTCTGTCAGTAAATCTAAAACACAGTAAACAGTTGACTGGAAGAAGCAGACAAACTAATATCAGAGTTTCTACTGGTAAAGTTGTCTCTTTAGTGACTCTATTTTTGGAAGTTGTTTCAAAATTTAAAACTACAACTTGTGGTTCTCAGTTCTAAACTGGTAGGGCCATTTACTAAGATTTGACTGTTAAATAGAGTATGTCGACTAAATTCGTTAAAGGACTCTCTCTATCTTGTAGTCTCATAGTGTTTTTGTCTAATCTAGCTCATTCCTGATAGATCAGTTTATGACCGTCCATCTTTTTAGTTTCATGCAGACGTAAACACGCCACGCATCTCACCATTGCTTGACAACCAATGTTGCTATGTTTACGTCCCCGTAACTTAGCGGTTCGGCTAAAAATTGATAGAATAAGTCCTGGGGTCTATTTGTTCGACTAAAGGCGGTACTCCAGCATGGCCGCAGTCAAATGACTGAAACAAGCAAAAGAATAAAAGAATATATATTTGTATATATTTGTATATTCATATACATTAGCACATTACCATAGTTTCATTTTAAAAAAAGCATAAATGATCTGTGTATAATGTAATTTCAAATTCTGGTAATACATCTGATATTTAGAAATGGGGAAAATACTGTTCTTGCTCGCATCATTTCTAGATCACCTTATCTTAGTATGAAGTAAAGGTAAGATAATCAAAATGAGATTCGAGTTAGGGAGCTGTTACTAGTGAAATGGTCTCATAAAAACATTAACTCCTGTACTGATAATATTCGTACCAAATTTGACTGCTTTAAAATTGCTCAATAATGCATTCTATAGGTTACTCACACACTCTCACACACACACACATACACACACACATACACACACACACACATGCGCACACACATACATACACTCATACTCACTTACGCACACGCGTGTCTCTGTCTGTTTGTCTGTCTCCCTCTCTCACTTCATATATATATATGTATATATATATATAGTAGTGAGGGAAAACAAACAATTAGGCAAGTCATGACAAGGACATTTAATTTAATCTAATTTAGCTAAATAACGAATGGTAAAATAGTAAAAAATAGTTTTTTAAAAACTTTTTTATTATTCTACCATTATTTTACCATTTACTATTTTACCATTCGTTATGTAGCTAAATTAGATTGAGTTAAATGAAATTAGATGTCATTGCCACGCATTGCGTAATTATTTGCCTTCTTTGACTACTTTAACCTACACTTACTGACTCAAAGAGAAGCCACCGTTAGCCGTTTTGAACAAGACAATCACATAACCTCAACTTTAACTGCTGTTTATATAGAAATTTTGGTGGCATACATATTTAAGCACTCGGAACGCATACCTATTAGTTTGAGTCATCCTGACGAAAACTCCTCGTGTCCTATATACATATCCATCCATCCATCCATCCATACATACATATATATATATATATATATATATATATATATATATAAAACATCCAGACAGTTAGGTGATACAAGAAAGGGACAAAACATACAGATAGACGATACAAAGAAAACACGGACAGGTCATTCGGAGTTTTCTCTCATCAGTCGAGATCCATATTATCTTTGCAATTTCGGCTGGTTCTTCTCGATATTGCTCCAATCTGGCCAGATAGTTGAAAAGAGGTTAAGAGTCCATACAGATAAATGTTATGGTTAAAAAGTGAAGTTGGAAAAGGCACAAACGTATATTTTAGAGAATGTTTAATAGTTTTCTTATAGTGAGTGAGTTAAAATATAACCGGTTTCTATGTATCCATCAAATCAAATATCAAAAAGAATCGTTTTGGAAGCCAAAGGAAAAAAATTGGTGGTTAACAACTTTTACCCATGTTTGAAATTTAGTGCATAGTGAAATTTTACATTGGAGTCATTTCTTATATATGTTTGTCTATGTAAGGCTTGAAGTGGGGGTTGATGAGTTCAAGTTCCAGAAATTCTATTGGAAAGAAATATTTTGAATTGAATAGGCAGTTTCTATTCCAGGTATGGCCAGCTTTTTGTCTGTGTGTGGTCCTGGAATATATTGTCAGAACATTTTTCTTTTTTCTATTGAGTGAATATGGTCAGTGGTGAAGTGGCTATTTTTAAGGATAGTTATTCAAAGGATGGGTAATGTGTATGTGTGTGTGTGTTTGTGTGCATCTGTATGTGAATGTGTGTGTGTGTGTGTATGTGTGTGTATGTGTGTGTGTGTGTTTGTTTGTATTCTGTAATGTGTGTGATGTTTTGTTTCGTATATGTGTGTGGTGTGTATGTATGTAGTATATATGTGTGTGAGTACATGTGGTAGATGTGTATATGTGTATGTGTGGTATTTTTAGTGGTATATGTGTTGTCTTTTATGGTATATATGTGTGCATATACGTTTTTTTGTTTTTTGGAAATATGTTCTGTAATTTATGTTGTGTGTGTTTGGCTTTATGGGAATGTTATGTGTGTGTGTGTGTTATTGTGGCATGTACGCTATTGTGGTGTGTGTGTTTTATTGCGGTATGATGTGAAAATATTTCATTAGTACCTATGTTATCGATAACTGATTGCTAGAAATAATATCAATAATGGAGGAACCTGAATTCAGAAGAAACGTTTACCATTCCACAGGATAAAGCAATAGTTAGATACGAGTTACCATTTATTCCTAAGAATTCTTCACCATCCTGTATTTACTATACAAAGATTTTAGAATTTTATAGGCGTAGGAGTGGCTGTGTGGTAAATAGCTTGCTTACCAATCACATGGTTCCGGGTTCATTCCCACTGCGTGGCACCTTGGGCAAGTGTCTTCTACTATAGCCTCGGGCCGACCAAAGCCTTGTGAGTGGATTTGGTAGACGGAAACTGAAAGAAGCCCGTCGTATATATGTATATATATATGTGTGTGTGTTTGTGTATCTGTGTTTGTCCTCCCCCCCCCCCCAACATCGCTTGACAACCGATGCTGGTGTGTTTACGTCCCCGTAACTTAGCGGTTCTGCAAAAGAGACCGATAGAATAAGTACTAGGCTTACACAGAATGTCCTGAGGTCGATTTGCTCGACTAAAGTTGATGCTCCAGCATGGCCGCAGTCAAATGACTGAAACAAGTAAAAAAGTAAAAGAGTATTAGCAAGGACTCTCAGACGTTCTTCATTACAATTTATGACTATGCTAGTTTTTCAACAAGGATATTTGCAACATATAAGAAATGGTTACAACTAGAAGTCAAAAATAACTGCCTGAAATGGTTAAAACAGGAGCTAATCAAAAGCGCAAGAGGCGCCAGTCGAAAGTTGTACATTTATGTCTTTAGAGTAAATAATTGCACCATTAGCGGGTGATTGGTTTATTCATTTAGTGATCAAAGTATCACCGAAGGACAACAATCTTCACTGCTTTACTGTTAACATCACCACTATCAACAACGGTAATAAAGAGAAAACTGTATTATAAGGTAACGAAGGCTCCAGTTTGATTCGATTGCAAGAATATATCGACTAAGATACTGAAAACAGTTCAACACACGTCTGATTATCTTTAAAATAAAAGAATTAATTAAAGCATCGAGTCTCTGAAGTATTAAGCTTTTCAAACGAAAGTAATTAGAATTCTCACTGAAGTAATTACAATTCACACTAAAGCAACCAAGTGGGAAATTAATTTCTATGAATGAAGGGAGGGAAAGGGGAAAAAAAGAGAAAAATAACGTAAAGAAATGTAAAAGAAAATATGGAAACTTACTAGGAGTTACATGAAGTGAAATAAAAATAAAAATACAAAAAAATACACTGGGATCGTTTTACATTTGATTATAAGAAGATATTGGTTGCATTTTGAAAATCATTAACTAAAGACAAGTAACGTTGAAAATCTGTCAAAACTTCACAACATATGGTGGAAATCACATTGCATAAAATTTACTGCTGACGTATCACGAGCTAGGCACACATACTTCCTTAAATACACACACAGACACACACATATACATACACATAGTCACGCTTACGCATGCACACACTACACATGAAATTTCATATGTGTGTGTGTGTGTGTGTGTGTGTGTGTGTGTGTGTGTATATATATATATATATATATATATATATATATATATATATTTGTGTTGTGTGTCCGTGTTTGTGTGCATGTATAAATATGCGCGTATATATGAAATAAAGACAGAGAATTAAGAAGAGTCGGTGTAACATGTTTGAATAAATCAGACATTGAATTTACAAAATCATTTTAATATCAACTAGTTGTATCAACGAAAGAAACTCAATGCTTTGCATGCACTATACGTTCGAAGATTTCCCACCTACTCTGATTTCTACGAAAAATCCCATATTGTTAGTATTGTCCAAGATTCGTGTCAAGGAGATACCGTTGTCTCGTTAGAGAAAAACTGAATAGTTCGCGCTTGATCAACCGCGTTCAATAACGTTACGAAACATGTCATTCACTATGAATAACTGATCTGACACAGGTTTAGTTTTCTATTTATCTGTCCTTTTCATTTCTTATTATATTTTTTCATTTAGACCACTCACTGTCATCTCAAATCTTGTGAATGTTTAATCCTCGAAACATAAAAAGAGAAAAAAATCTGAAAGATTCTTGGTACAAATTGCCATACTACAGCAGTAAGTGCGATCAATATATTTCTCTTTCTCAGAATGCTAATCTTGCATCAAGAGGGATAACATTGAAGCATTTATATCATGAACAAGGATAATGTAATTTTCATTGAGTGCAATGTTTAGAGTGTTAATATATAATACATACTTACATGCGTAACTATTTCTGGAGGCAAAATCGCTGCTGAGTTTTCGCCGGACCTATAGGATTTTCGTGAGAATATATTCCGCCTGGTTGAATAATGCATCAGGAAAAATTCGAAATCCCAGTGAAAAGTCATTTTGCAAATAAATATTGAGTAGGGGGATTCCTATCATTGAAAATAACAGCCTAAAATTAATTTTAGCACACACACACACACACACACACACACACACACGCACACACACACACACACACAAACACACGCACACACACACACACACACACACACACATATATAGCCGCATGGCTTAGTGGTTAAGCTGTGACACTCACGATTGCAAGATCGTGGGTACGATTTCCAGACCGGGCGTTACGTCGCGCTCTGGAGCAAAGCACTTCATTTCACGTTGCTCTGCGACCGTTTCGACGTCTAACATGTGGCACCCGTTGCACCTGTACAGGTAATGTCGATCTGATGAAAAAAGTGAGTTTGTGTCTGAACAAACATTTGTTCACTAGAAACAAATCCTCTGATCTGTGTGGTGTTCGTTAAGAAATTGTCAAGAAGTTCATACGTTGTCTAACGACGGAAGAGCTCTTCAGATATATATAT
>NC_068985.1:37395240-37398502 GCF_001194135.2 Octopus bimaculoides
TTTTGATTTTATTCAGTTATGATTTTGTTCCTCTCAGATTCACACATTTATTGCAGCGGTCCTTCAGTTTTTCTCAGCCCTGTAAAAGAACTCGGAATGTTGAGCCTCCAATCAAGCATTTCGTGATACCCTTAAAAGAAAGAACTCTTCAACAACCCCTCGTATATGAATGGTGCGGTAAATAAACTGTCGTCTAAATTACGCAAAAATGAAAATAACACTGACATCTCATTTTAACAGATATATTTGCCAAAATTACATAAAAATATCTTAAAATACTAGGGAGTAAATTTATTCAATAAAATCGCCATTAGCTTCAACTACGACCTCCAGACGACTTCGGAATCTCCTGCAACTCTTCTGAGTGGTCTCCTTGTTTAAGTTGGTGAATGCTGCTACAATCTTTGTCTTCAGTTCATCTTTGGTGTTTCAAGGAGTTTTGTTGGTCTCTCGTACAACTGCGCCCCACATATAATAATCAAGGAGGTTGCAGTCTGGGGAGTAAGGTGGCCAGATGTTAGGGGTGATGCAGTCGTAGAAATTGTCTGCCAACCTTGACTGAGTTTACCTGCTTGTGTGGCATGGTGCAGAGTCCTATTGCCATACACAGGGTCTTCCAGCAGCTACCCTATTAACCCAGGACAGCACTTCCTCCTCCAGGCACTTGATGTAGACCAGCCGCGTGGACAGATGATTGGAGACATAACGCTGCCATCACCATTGATCACTCCAAACACCGTAATATTGACTGGATGCTTGATTTTTATCATTCTCAGCACGATTTCTATCACTTCTGGTGCGATTTTTATCACTTCTGACGCGGATGCCAAGCAGTACGGTATGTCGTTTCCAAATTTCTGGCAGAATGAATTGCGTCATGGTGCGGTTTTTCTCATACACGGTGCCCAACTAACCCTACGATACTGTGTAGTTGACAAAATTAAAAACTAACAATGTGCATGCAAGAAATTAAAACTATAAAAGGGCGAAAATTAATCCATCGTACCCTGTATATGTGTGTGCATATGTGCGTGTGGATATGTATATATATATATATATTTATATATATATACGCGTGTGTGTGCATATATTATATATATATGCGTGTGTGAGGGTGTGTGTGAATGTGCGTGCATGTGTGTGCGTGTGCGTTTGCGTTTGCGTGTGTGCACATACAATTTAATTCATCTAATTTAGCCTCATTTCCCCGACAGAGCTGTGATATCAATCTGAAGTGCGGTTAGCACCTCTATGCAATTCGCGGTCTACACAGCTTTATAGAACGAGGTATAATGTTACATCACCCGTTCTTCTCTCTCTCCTTCTCTCACGGTCACTTTCTCTCTCTCTCTCTCTCTCTCTCTACCTCTACCTCTCTCTCTCTCTACCTCTACCTCTCTCTCTCTCTCTATCTCTACCTCTCTCTATTTTGATTGTTTTGTGTGTGGGTGTGCGCACGCATGTCTGTCTCTTCGCGTGTGTGTGGTGAACACTTTCGTTTAGAAACAATTTTATCCCACACACAAAGTAGAGATGATTATTTTTTCCTAATATGTTGAAGTGCTATTCCGAGTTGCACTCACCGACTAACCAATCGTTAAAAGAATAATCACAACGCGAAATACTATGTAACGATTCAAAGAGCATCAGTTTATATTCCTTCATATATATATATACATACGACACACACACGTACGCACATAAACACGCACACACACATAAACACACACGTTCACACACATGTGCACATACACACAAGCACAAATACACACTTGTGCGTGATATATATGTATATACATATATATATATATATATATACATACATAAGATCATATATGTGTGTGTGTATTTATAGAAAATTACGTGCGTATATATGTGAATGTATATATAATCACACATCTATATCCATATACGTGTATATATATATATGTACATATATATGTATATAGATGTGTTTATATAGATATATATCTATCTATCTATCTATCTATATAAATATATGTATATATATATATATATATATATATATATATATATATATCAACATATATGCACACATAAACACATACCTCTCTCTTTCTATATATAGAGAGGTATGTGTTTATGTGTACATATATGTTTATATATATATATATATATATATCAACATATATGCACACATAAACACATACCTCTCTCTTTCTATATATAAATATGTGTGTGTGTTTATTTGTATGTGTGTTTCTGTGTGTGTATATGTCTGTGTATCTGTCTGTGAGCGTATCTGTGTGTGTGCGTGTGTGTGTGTGTGTATTGTGCACTCATGTGCGTGGCTATATATATGTAACAGATACACTGTATACAAGTGTGGTGTCTATACACATTCATATAAGAAAATTTGTTTTCGCCAATTTTCTATTAATAGAAAGATTAATCATAAATATTTGCTTTCTTAATATCTTCAAGCGAAAGTTAAATGTTTGCTCTAAACATCAAGTTACTATTTTGGTTATCTCTTCTAAAAACTATTGCTGTTCAGCTTAAATGGCCTACGGATTCAATGAACTTCTCATATGGATTAACAACAAATTTTGCACATACGTAGAATCCAGTCAAAACATTAAGCTAACATTGAGTAGTTCACTAAATTTGTAGGTAAATAATAGTACGTTGCCATTACAGGATTCAATCCGGAGGGCGTTTAAGTAGATATTGATTTCAAATATTGGCACAAGGCCAGCAATTTCGGGAAGAGTATGAGTCGATGACATCAACCCTATTGATAACCTCAGTCATCTGCTCGGAGAATCCCATCTACTGAAAAGTATTCAGGACTAGATTACCCAATACTCCTTTCCTAGCTTAAGATGGCGGCTAGCATGGGAAACGTCAGCCCAAATATCGGTTTCAAATTTTGGCGCAAGGCCAGTACTTTCGAGGGAAGTGGTAAGTTAATTACATCGGCCCCAGTGAGCAACTGATACTTATTTTATCGATCCCGAAACGATGAAAGACAGTCGACCCCGGCAGAATTTGAACCAATGATTCCGCCAGCATACTGCCTTTATCTAAGCAGGTACATGCTATCGACATGCTTTCATTATAAGTTTGCATGATTTTGTCTGTGTGTGTCTGTGTGTGTGTGTGTGTGTGTCTCTGTGTGTGTGTGTGTGTGTGTGTCTCTGTGTGTGTGTGTGTGTGTCTATCTATCTATCTATATACATACATACATACATATATATATAATATATACATACATATATATATATAATATATATATATA
>NC_068985.1:37398847-37403819 GCF_001194135.2 Octopus bimaculoides
TATATATATATGCATATGTTGACACAGAACGTCATGAAACGTGTACAACAAAAAATACGAAGTACGAGTACATGGAATATGAACTATTTTTTCGAACAAAGGAAGACACAAATGAAAAACAAGACAAACAGCACAAAGAATGACCCTTCATCAGTTGTTGGCTGGTTTTTCTGCTCTCGTATTTCGAGCATTTAACAGCAATATACGCTTTCGATAAAACAGTTGCTACCGCAAAGCAAATTAAATAAAAGTTGGGATTTTGCGGAGGGTCAAAATTGGTAACACAAACAGGACAGTGAAAACAAACAGGAAGGGCTGCTAAGACTAAACGAGGTTGCGGTGGCGAACGCGTAAATCAAGCTTGGACAGGAGACAGACAAGAACACGTCTTCGTTGATCCAGCTACAACGGGGAGAAAGAAAGAAACACAAATTATATTTCATAAAAGTTTTGTGATAGGTATTGTATTCCACGTAATCAGAAATCAAATTTCATCACCAGTCATATTTGTAAATCTGTGGTTCCGTAACCAAGTTAAGATGTTATGTTTAACAATGCCAGATTGAGCAAATTCCTTATGTTTTTCTTTTCTTTTGGCAGTTGGTTTGTTTCAGTTCTGAAGAAAATATCTCAGAGTGGTGGTTTCCTATATTTTCACTTAATCAACAGATCAATTGATAGGACTATATTTCGTTGTCTTTGATTTTCATATTGGTAATATTGTCATGAAATCCAAAGTGAGGGCAATAATGTTCGCAGGCGGTTAATAGCCATTCTTTCGCCACCACTGTGAAATTCAATGTGCGTTATTTACTGAAAACGATACTATGTTTGTATGTGAAGACACGATGGGATGCTGAAAATTTCCTAACCCTAAGAGTATGGTGGAAAGCCTAGTTGGGGACCCAACGTTCCGACTTCTTTTACAGGGCTTAGAAAAACTGATGGACTGCTGCAATAAGTGTGTGAATCTGATAGGGGAATATGTTGTGTAAAATCCTGTATTTTCTTTTACCCAAACCCAGGAACTGTTCCACACCCCTTCGTATTTATGCCTTTCTCAACTTCCTATAAATTCCTCACAGAATTTATTAAAGTGCTTCATTTCCTCGTTCGCCTGACATATTTTTAATGCTTTATAGCATTAATTTTTTCTTATAAATATGTATATGCTATTTTACTATTTATCTAATTTATTTAATTCTGTCTTATATAAGTTACGAACGAAGTTATTACAAAAATAAATTTGTTTTCGTCTCTCTTGTAAAAGTTTAAAATACGCAACAACTTCACGTTGGATCATGAACTAATTATATAAGTTATTTCACTCTTTCCATCTTTCTTATATAGTTTAAATATTAATTCATTGATTTTTTTTTTCGCTTTCAATTATGTTGAAAATGTTTAATAAAAATAGAAAGACTACTTTGTACGTGCTATTTGCTGCGGAAAGTCTTGGCTATTATGTGTGGTTTCGTACAAAACGTGTGATTGTATGTTTGTATGTGGTTGACAAGTAAAAGTGTAAGATTAAAGCGAGGAATTATTTTCGTGAAAAGCGAAATGCTACATGTGATGCAATATAATTAGTTTAAATATAGATTTAGAATTTATGACCTGTAGCAGTTTTGTCACAACAAAATCTAGTGAAATAATGAATATTATCATCATGGTCATCATCATCATCATCACCACCACCACCATCATGATCATCATCATCACCCTCATCATCACCAGCATCACCACCACCACCACCACCACCACCACCACCACCACCATCACCACCACCACCTGCAGCACCACCACCGACGACAACACCGCCATCATCATCATTATCATCATCTTCATTATCATCATCATCATCATCATCATCATCGTCTTCATCGTCGTCGTCGTCGTCAACATCATCATCATCATCATCATCACCACTACCACTCCCATCGCCATTGTCATCATCATCGTCGTCATCATCATCGTCGTCGTCATCATCATCATCATCATCATCATCATCATCATCATCATCATCATCATCATCATCATCTTTGTTGCTGTCGTTGTTGTGGTTGTTATTGCAGTTGAATCAGAAAAATTATAGTTTCAACGAAATGGAATTGAAATCTACTGAATTAGAGACGACGTTTCTTTTTTTTTTAATTATTGAATCAGAATTAAAATTTAAATGTCAAGTCAATGAGAAAAATTAATTTCAGTCCATTGTAAATTAATTTCGAATTTATTATCTTCCTATGCCAGCTGAGATAGCTGCTTTTGTAACTCACACAGCTGTAGGCCACTTGGATATCACTATTCACAAAAATAAATGCTGATTTACAAGAGATTCGTGAGTTGCGCCATCCATATGGACGTGTGCATTATGTGCAAATGTTGCATTATATTTTATAGAGAAGATGTTGGATTTCAAGTTTCTTGGGAAGAGATAAACGACTGAGCATTTTCACACTCTTAAATTACAGCTATCGTCTTCAGGTGGCACATGCACAATATGCGAAAGATGCTCAGTCAACTGAACGTAACTGTTTCACTTGAAGAAAAAAAAAAGCACAACCCAACCATAATATAAACAGGAAATACCAGGGTACGTTTGGTAGCGTAACCGAAGTAAAGTGGCTCTATACAGGTCGGTGAAATATTTTTCCTCCTTGAGCCTTCTTAGAAGATCTAGAATTCGACTGACTCTGTGTTGAGCTGCCAATCCCCTAAATTTTTCCTATTCAATTGCAAACAACTGATAATGAAGATCCTAAAATGTATCTTAATCTTAGTGACGGAGAAAGCTAAGAGATACAGGGGTTAGACAAAAAATGGAAACACCTTAAAATTTCAAGCGAATTTATTTTGACAGTAATTACAGCTTGAATTCTACGAGGTATGGATTCGTACAGAGGTTGAATTGGTTCCAAAGGAATTTTTGTCCATTCTTCAGCTAAAACAGTCTCCAGTTCTTGTAGTGGTGATGGTGGAGAATATCGACTCCTTACTTGTTTTTCTAAAATGCACCAAAAATGTTCAATAATATTGAGATCTGGGGACTGTGGTAGTCAGATAAGATGTTCAGCTTCACTAGAATGTTCTTCGTGCCATTCAGTAGCAACTTTAGCTGTGTGAATTGGTGCATTATCATCCTGAAAGATTGCATTTCCCTCCGGAAACAGTTCCACAACCATAGGATGAATTTGATCACATAAAATGCCTAAATAGTCTTGACTATTAATTCTTCCATGAAGGGAAACCATTGGACCGGCGGATTTCCAAGATATAGCCTCCCAGATCATCACAGATCCTCCTCCGTATTTAACAGTTGGAAGAACGCAGTCTAGGTAAAATGCTTCTTTCGGTTTTCTCCACACGTATACTCGCGTCGGTGGTCGGAAATAAGGTAACGGATGACTCGTCCGAGAAAATAACATTCTTTCACTGTTCTAAGGACCAATTCTGTAGGTTTTTACTCCGCTCTAAACGCTTTGCAGCGTTTGTTTTTAAAAGTAGTGGTTTTCTGACTGCAGCCCTCCCGTGAAATCCAGCTTTGTGCAGCTCCCGGCAAACAGTTTTTGTGGAAACTGGGTCCTCGAGGAGGTCATTAAGCTGTGCTGTAATTTTGAGCGCTGTACTTTTGTAATCCTTTCTAACAATTCGCATGAGAGCCCGACGCTCCCTATCTGAAAGTTTTGGTTTTCTTCCGGAATGTTGTTTCGACGAGGAGGTTTTCCCTCTTTCACAAAGGCTATAATCACTTTCGAGACAGTACTTCTTGATACACCAAACATACGAGCACCAACAATTTGACCTCTTTGAAAGTCCGGTAGATCTGTCATTTTAGTGAATTTTAATTACCTTTTCTGATGATATCTGTAAAGAAACAGCAATTCTAGCAAAACATATTAAGCATCACTAATAATAAATCAAAAAACATAAAAATAAACAAACTTTTGACGGTTTTATAGGTATTTCAAAATTATGATGCTATGATGCTAGGTGTTTCCATTATTTTGTCCAACCCCAGTATATACCAATGAAGAAAATACAAAACTGTCCAGAGCAAATCATATGCAACATAGAGAAAGTACTCAATCGAGGGGAAAACGATCCAGACGACTTAGAAAGATATATCACTCGGTATATCAATGAAACATAGCATTAGAAAGACAAATAAATATTTCCCTTTTTTCAAAACGTACAGAAACAACTAGTGTTACAGTCTGAGGAGCAATAGCAGAGGAATTTGAGTATACGAGAAAATTAATGTACTGTGGAGTAAGCCTCTGATACTGTGCAGCTACATTTCCCTCACAACGAAACTTGTCATCAATTAATAAAAGGATATAGTGCCATATATATATATGTGTGTGTGCGTGTGTGTGTGTGTGTGTGTGTGTGTGTGTGTGTGTGCGTGTGTGTGTGTGTGTGTGTGGTTTGATTCTTTTATTCTTTTACTTTTTTCAACTACCGATCTGTGGCAATGATGGTGGTAGCGCCTGTATAGTTATTTTAACTTTGGCACTTATTCTAACATATCCTTTCGCTCGATTACAACCTGTTGCAAAGAGTCTCTCTCTCTCTCTCTCTTTCTCTCTCTCTTTCTCTCTCTCACACTCTCTCTCTCTCTCTCTTTCTCTCAAACACACACAGACACTCGTATTTATGTACGGCTCTGTACCTTACTCAACCAAAGACACGTACAAAGCACCATAGTTAGTCTAAGGTTATAGTAAAAGCACGTGCCCAAGTAGCATGCAGTGGGACTGAACCCAAAGCCACGTCCTTGCGTAGCTAATCTCTCACCACTCCTTATGTATATAATGTATATATGTATACATATCAGTCATTTAATCAATCTATCTATCTATCTATCTATCTATCTATCTATCTATCTATCTGTCTATCTATCTATCTATCTATTTATCTATCAATCTATCTATCTATTTTTCTTTCTCCACCCCCTCTCTTTCTCTGT
>NC_068985.1:37403924-37410601 GCF_001194135.2 Octopus bimaculoides
ATATATATTAAGAAGCAATTTTACATTTCTAGTTATTAATTTGTAATTGATTAAGTATGGAAACAAATTGTAGGTTACAGAAAATTTTGACAATATGTAAATAAATTGAATCTTATCAGTTGAAACTCTCCATTTTCTCCTTATATTATGATATATATATATATATATATATTCACTCATATATATATATATATATATATAAATGCATGTATGTATATATATTTTATATATGCGTACACATATCTATTTATGCATGCACAAATTAATATTGAAACAGCTCTCAACATCTCTGTTTTTCACTTCGGCACTTGCAACTACACCAATGTAAATAACTTAATATGCATTATGCACCCTGCCCTGTTCCGTGCAATGCATTGAAATAAATTGACTGTTGCAAGAAAACGAAGGAAGTGTATATTCTCCTCTATACCACCCACTAATCCAAACTCATTCATTTTGGCAAACGTGCCGGAGTGGTTTATCTAAGTAACTATGCTCACTCCTATGCAGATAAGCTAGACTTCATTAAACGGTCATTGTATTGAATATCTGAAAGGAAGCATTCCATTATGGCTCCAATCTTGCTTTTCTTCGATCGCTACTCAACTAGTTGTCCCAATAAACAGACCAGCACAATCAAATCTGTAGCTGGATTCTCAGTAAAAGAAACATTGGCTTTTCTCTGTCCACTATCTACAGATAAACAAAATCTTCCCTTCCACCATCATTGAGCTTTAACCGAACATTGTTATTTTTAATTTCTATAATTATATTTCCATTCGAACGGATCAGAAGAGACCATTCAGCTTCGGACCTCAGTTGCCTGCTTCTGGATTCTTCTAAAAACATTGCAGCAGCGGGGTCAACGTTAGGAAAATTAACATAACACTCTAGTGATTTAATAATGTTGATATATCCTGCCAAATTTACCAATATTACCTGAGTAATATTTTGATAAATTAACTTAATTCAATAAATACAGTCCATTCGTTAATTATTCCTCAGTAGAATTGGTGGACGAAAATAGAAAAATAAATTGCTAAATTTCGCTAACATAAAATTGCTTCTTTCTATTTGCAAATAGACATGAGCATAAATAAAAGTGATTCATTTCATTATACACCAATGATTTCTTTTATTAAAGACGCAAGATGTTCCAAAACTATTAGCTAAGAGTTAACTTGGCATATTTGCAGTTAGAGATTTAGAATATTACTGATGGCTTGTATACAGAGTAAATTCGGCAACTCAACCAAGATTTAAGGGAATTGTTGATGTCGATAGTGTTTCATATTACTGGACTTTGGGTAGTTAATGAACATTCCTTTAGAGGATCTGATAAGTTTCTAGTCCTTCTTTTATACATATTAATTGTTTTTTGTCTAACACCAGACTAGCTTTGATTAATCGGATTTATATTTAACCATTTTGAAGTTTTTCATGTTGAATTACAAAAGAAATATGGCTTCCAATCATGCAACTACAGAGACAGTTCAATGGCTCCTTCATTTAGTCGCACCAACAGATAAGCTCACCTAACTGTCGTATACCAAATGCATAGAATGGTTTCAGTAAAAAATAATAGTATCTATTATAAATTTGTGCGTTAAAAAATGTATCTTTTAGACTATTATAACAGAAGAATATCTCTTACTGACTATATTGCGAAATAATACAGCAACTACCACTTCTATATAATTCTTTTAAATTTCGGCACAAGGCTAGCAATTTTAGTGGTGGGGGACCAGTCAGTCAGACTGAATCCTGTGTTGAACTGGTGCATATTTCATCGATCCCAAAAAGATGAATGGCAAAATCGATCACACCGGAATTTGATTTCAGAATATAGCGTCTGAATTTTATCGTGTCTGACGTATGAACGACACTGCCAGCTCGCTGCCGACTTATTGCTTCTACATACAAGTGTTTTAAACAAGCGGACAGTAAGATACAATTGTCTCAATTATACTTCTTGTTTCATATACGCTAATGACTAAGATTGCATTATTGTGAAAAGGCTGTATCGCAATTAGACAATACGAAGGTAGGCAACTATACGTCCGCATCACAAATGCTGTACATAAATTGATTACACTGAAGTTATTAGAGAAAACTTATCGAATGGTGGAATTAGCTAATCTGAATTATTTACTAGTCTAAATGAGTTTACCAATGTTAGAAATCAAATAAATAAACAACAGGAATTTCGAAGCAGTTTTTGAACAGAAATAATACTTTGAATGGGAGCATAAAATATATGTAATTCAACCACGGTAGTGGTTGAATATATTCTTAAGCCCACCATTTCGTCAATCGCAGCAGCTTCCAAGCTTCACTAAATTATTAACAGTGTAAAGCGGACACCTCCTCAGCTACTCTTTGACATAAATAGTTTGAGATTTGGTTCAGTAGAAAAAAAGTTACATCAAAATATATGATGTCTAAAGGGGGGCAGTAAGGCACCAATTCATCTTCAATTAACATAATGTTTGTAATTTTAAAATAAAAGTATACTTTTCTTAGGCTTAAATGATAGAATAATTCAGGAGAAATTCAGAATCGTTAGTCGCATTGAACAAAAATTAGTAGAAAAATAAGTTATGAGGTAAAATATCATGAAATGTCATATCACTACGTGAGGAAGTACGTAATGCTCCAAGCAATAATGTTAAGATAAGAATATGTTACTAAATAAAATGATTCCATTGTAACGCGGCGAGTTGGCAGAAATGTTAGCGCGCCGGGCGAGGTACTTAGCGATCTCTCATTCTTTTCGATTTCTACCAAGGTTGATTTTACTTTTCGTATACTTTATTTTTTTAATTAAGTATTTAGTAAAGTTATTTTTAATATGCTGTTGAATTAGGGTAAGTCTAATTTTATTATTAATTTTCTCTTTCAGCTTTAATTAACTTGCTTTCTCCTTTTTTTGCTTTTCTTTTTTAGTTGCTTTCCTTTTCTTTTTAGTTAATTATTTAATCAGGCTAGTTCATTAATGCGTTATATGCTTCAGATATGTGCATCTAAATTTATTGGGGCAGGAATATAGTAATTTTTGGCTGTGTCTCTATGGGCAGACCTGAAGACATTTAGTAAAGTTGTCCAGAAAAGGCATTGGTTAAAAGTGCTTATATTCTAAATTTACTTTTTAAATTCCAAAATTAATTAAAAGAGATTTTTCATAAATCAAATTTATATTAATGGGATGTAGGTAATTTTAACTTGTGTATATCTGATATGCTTTTATAATTACTGTTGTATTGAATAATTATTGATAGATCTAGATTAGCAGTAGTCAGTGCTATTATTACCAACTCAAAATCTAGGTTACTTAAGATGAGCCTGGTAATTGATGGTTTTCGGGTCTTGTTGTTTGTAACTGTTGGTGAGCCATGATGCAACCAACAAGATGGTAAAATTCCCTGTCATTAATTTGGTGTGGATGGGTAATATCAAACAATTCAATCACAACATATATTTAAATTAAACATTAAAAAAAATGAAATGTTCTCTTTCAAAAAAACGAAAAGATTCATTTAGTAAAGTAGTTTTAAATATGCTATGCCTGAAGGGCCGCTACATCGATGCTCGTTCTGCTAAAATACAGGAATAAATTTCCATTATATATATTCTTTTCTACTCTAGGCACAAGGCCCGAAATATTTTGGGAAGGAGGGGGTCAGTTGATTAGATCGACTCCAGTAGGCAACTGGTACTTAATTTATCGACCCCGAAAGGATGAAAGGCAAAGTCGACCTCGGTGAAATTTGAAGTCAGAACGTAGTGGCAGACGGAAAAAAATATCTTGTAATTGAAAAACTAATGACTGTGTTGTCAAAAAATAATTTCTTTTTATAAAATTTATAATGAAACTGAATAAATAAGATTGTATTTAGATGGGAAGGAATTTGCATAAAATCTATGAGATATCCTTAAGTACGATCTTTTGCAATTCACTTATTTGGGGCTGCCAAGTATTTGGGCAGCATATCCTTCGTTTCTTTTGATAGCATTACAAGTGTCCCAAATCCTTATATTTGCTCAAGTTCCCAAATGTTTTTAAATATGTTTTAGTCATGTCAAGCAGTAACCGCCATAAGACTTGCTTTTTCAGCATGATTTTTCCCGTTGATGTTTTGTTGCTCAGCCTGAATTTCCGGATATTCCGAATATTGAGATTCTAAAGGATTAAAGATTCAGCATTCTTCATAACTTGTGGTGGTTTATGTTTCCAGCATATTGAGCAGGTATGTACTGAGCTGTCTTGTTTATTTACAAGTACTCAGTTGGTACTAGTCTATCGCATCCAGAGATTTTGCGGTCTCGATGTTTTCCGCATACATGACATGGATAGTTTCTACCGTGTTTCAGAAGATTAAACATGTACTTCCTAGTTATAAAGTATTGATTCTGAGTAGTGATTTAATATAAAAAATATTACAATATAGCGTCTTCGAAAATTTGTGTCTTCGAAATTATTTGTGTCACATTTTTAGCAATAGTACATTTCAGCTTCATGTCTGCGTATCAACAACAATTTGTCCCCGTTTGGTGAAAAGGACATTTTTTTTAATATCACGGAAAGCTATCACTGCAAATCGGATATTTTGTCGGCATGTGTCAGTTAACAGTACTATAATGAATGTAATTCAATTGAAAATAATCATTCTGTCACGAAACCCGTAAACATTGTTCAAATTTAAACAAAAAGAAGGATGATGAGATTTAAAGTTCTGCAAATTGAATTGTCAAAACATATTCGCAAGTTTTGTGTTAACTTATAACTCAATCACTGAGACATTTTCACTCTTTTCTCATCTGCCTGTTAACAGGTAGAGAGGAAAAAGACAAATGTCCCAACGTATAGCATAATGGATAACTAATTCCTGGTTTGTGTGGCATGCATATCCTTGGTAAAATAATCTATTCTCTGTGGTTCTTAGAAGCAGGTACTAGATCATTGGGGATTGTATTCTGTGCTACCCAGTGGATGGCTTATCTGATCTCCGCTTTACACACTGAAATTAGAGGTGAACGCTGGCTCCTACGCTTATGAGACATACATTTATATTATGCTACGGACACGTCTGTATAAATATCTTTATCTTCTTTCAGTACGCGTTACATACCAACGATGAGTGGCACACAAGAGCTGGCTTTCCTTTTCAATTAACCAGTGTGATGTGAAATATAGGGTGGCCCAAAAGTATGTTTACAGTTATCACGTAGGCACTTTAAATTTGTTTTAAAACATTTTATTACATTTAAATTTCTGTCTTATAAACTGGAAAGGTAGCTTGATAAAATTAACTAAATTAGCATAGAATAATGGTTTCATAGTCTTTTATAATTAAGATTTAAACTGTTAAGATATGAATGCGGAAGAGATAGTTGAATAACTGTAAACCTATTTTTGGACCACCCTGTAGAGTCAGCAAGTATGAAAATATGTTGTCTATCTGTAACATAGAAAACACAGCCTTCTTTGTCTCAATAATTCTTTATTAAAATTTTTGGTATCTGAATATTTTGTGTTTGCTAAATTGCAGTTCTATATCGTTAGCATACAGAGATAACATTGACCAAGTAAGTACCATGTTCACACACAGTTTCATCCACTAAATTCACTCACAGCCAAGGCTATAGCAGAAGACACTTGTCCAAGGGCCTGAACCAGAAATCATGTTTTTTCAAAAGCGAGTTTATAAGCCACACAGCCATGCCTGAGTCTAAAGTTACGAAATTTTATCCAAATTATTTTAGGCGCCAGCTAGACATATAATATGTCCAAAACTAGAAGCAATACATATTTGGTTTATCTACTTTATACAAATTATAGTAAGTTAATAAATATCAATATATTTACCCCCTTTTCAAACATTTTGGCTGATCTTTCTGTGTAGTAACACTAAAGTATTACTTTGTGATATCGTAAACAAAATAACGCCCACACACAGGCGCTCATACACACACAAAAATACACACACACACACACACACACACACACAAACAAACATACACACACGTACGCGCAAATATACACAACCATATACAAACACATACAAAAACTTCTGCAATAATGAGACAACGATAAAAAAATAATCAAATAACAATGTTTATGTGTTAGTCCTTTGTATTTAGTTGTTTTCGTTGATGTTAGTGGTGGAGATGGTTGGTGTCTTAACCAAGATTCATTTGAATATATAAAAAAAAATGAACCAATCAGCATAATTGAAAACAAATACAACCGAAGAAAAAAAATATATATAGAGAGAGAGAGAGAGAACTAAATGGAAGCGAACAATGCCATCCAAAGTTCTGTGTATTTAAACAGTAGTTAATCTAATTCCATAATCAACCAGAAAATTGTGGTGACTGATTCTATCGATATTGGTGGAAGCACAGATGCCGGTACGAGGAACGGGGAGAAATTTCCCATTGACCTAAAGTATTGGCTTGAGGTGGAATCGAACGGACTAAATGCTGAGTCAAGCAGGATAGATCGCTTGGCTTTGTTATTGTTAAGAGGGATCGATATTAGTCATCACTTTCGGTAATGAATGTCTCGATGTGTGTATGTAAATATAGGCGTGGGTTTATTCATAAATACTTATGTACAAACACACTGACACGCACGCACAGCCACCCCAACCCAAATACCCCCTCATATATATATA
>NC_068985.1:37411242-37413011 GCF_001194135.2 Octopus bimaculoides
TATATATATATATATATATATATATGCGTTTGTATGTGCCTGCAATAGTCCATGCGTCAATATCAATATTGGAATTATATTTACGCGTATGATTGTGTATGAATTCAAATATGCGCCAGTTTCTGTGTATGTATGTAGGCTCCAAATACTTGTATACGGATGTGTGTCTGTATGAATGAGCGTGAGTGCATCTATGCATGTTTTATTTTGAATGTATATGTGATGTGCGTGTGTGACTGTCTGTCTGTACTATTCTCTCTTGACGGATGAACATGTGTCAAGTTGTAGCTTCATATACATATGTATATATGTCAATATAAACGTATATTTGCGGAAATGATTTTACGTGTATGAATCAGCGATAGTGAAGACATATATATTGATATAATCTGTCTGTATGCATTTATAGATGTGAATTCAATCATGCGTTTACGTGTGAATGACTATGAACGTTTCAATGCGTGAGCTCACATGCTAGGGCGTTTGTGTATATGTGTGTGTGTATGTGTGTGTGTTGTTCCTGTATGCTGACGTGTGTATGAATCTTAATGTATGTTTGCCTAGAAGATTTTATATGTAAATCTGTACCAAGTCGCGCATAATAGATAGAGAGGTGGCAAATGTTAGACGAATCATTGCACATTGAGCGTATATTTATGCGAGACAGAGACGGATGGGGAAATAGAGAGAGAGGGAGAGAGAGGAGAGTGTGAGGAGACAGAGAGAAAAAAAATGAGGGCGAGATGGACAAAAGAAAGAGCAGGAAAGAAAGCTGTCAGTAACAGAAAAACTGATGATTCACTAAATCGTTACTCAGAGTTTCACGACATGAATGACATACATTGCGACTTGAGTAATCATACATAGCGAGAAATAATGAGTAATGACGGAGTATTTACTCCCTAGCTTGTTTTGGCTTAAGTAGCTTTACTCCTTTCTCTCTCTGTCTCTCTCTGTATATATATATATATATATATATATATTAGATATCTTAACTTTTTCCAGGATTCATACATTTTCATAACCCTTTCTACTATAAGCACAAAGCCTGAAATTTTGGGGAAGGGGTTTGTCGATCAAATCAACCCCAGTATGTAGCTGGTACTTATTTAGTCGCCCCCGAAAGGATGAAAGGCAAAGTCGACCTCGGCGGAATTTGAACCCAGAAAGTAGCGACGGGCGAAATACCACTGAGCATCTAGTCAAGCGTGCTAATGATTCTGCCAGCTTACCGCCGTCAAATAATCTTTTCTACTCTAGCCACAAGGCCCAAAATCTTTTTTGAGGGAGGGGGTCAGTCGATTAGATCGACCCAGTACGCAACTGGTAAATTTATTGCCGTATTCAATAATAGCATAATCGTGGCACTCCGTTGGTTACGACGACATGGGTTCCAGTTGATCGGATCAACGGAACAGCCTACTCATGAAATAAAATTGCAAGTGGCTAAGCACTCCACAGACACGTGTACCCCTTAACGTAGTTCTCTGGGAGATTCAGCGTGACACAGAGTGTGACAAGGCAGGCCCTTTTTAAATACAGGTACAACAGAAAGAAAGAGTGAGAGAAAGTTGTGGTAAAAGAGTACAGCAGGCGGAAGAGTACAGATGGCGGAACAAAAAAAATATATTCGAGCCAAATCTCAAATGTTCAATTTTGGATAAAAATTTTTATTCACCCGAATTAAACGTTTTTTCCCTAGCTTTTTTTTTTCCTGCTGCCAATGTTCATCATGTTCCTCAATGTAAAACGCATCTGCAACAGTTGTA
>NC_068985.1:37413342-37424890 GCF_001194135.2 Octopus bimaculoides
ATATATATATATATATATATATATATATATTCGTGAAAAAAGGAAGTGATAAATGTAAACATGCAGAGAAACATAATAGAGAGCGAGAGTGTGCGTGTGTGTGTGAGATAGAGAGAGAAGGATTGATAGATAGATAGATAGATAGATAGATAGATAGATAGATAGATAGTTGTAAATTTATATCTTTACAATTAACCTCTCATATAGTGCAACCTCATAAAAGGAATACTTTTATGGATACAAACAGCTGCTCGAATGCTGTGGGTTGCAGTAAGTATCTTATTAAATCAAATATTTGAGATGGTATTGTTACATAGTATTGAAATTACATAGATTGAAATTCTGTTCAACATTCAGTTCAGTATAATAAAGTATGATGTTCGGATGTACAATTAATAAACTGCGATATGGTCCTTATACTTAAAAGGTATATTGTTTTAATTAAAAACGACGCAGTATAACTAGTTCATTTTGAAACCACGCTGTCCTAAGTTCTATCCTACATCATTGCATGGTGGGCAAATAACATTTTCTGAAGCTTTGAATCTGGGTAGGGCACAGGCGTATATGTATGTGATAAGAAGTTAAGAAGCTTGCTTTCCAACTACATGGTTTTAGTTTCAGTCCTACTGCGTGGGTACGTTGAGCTATTGTTTTCTACTGTAGGCTCGTGCCGACCAAAGGTTTGTGAAAGGATTTGGTAGACGGAAATTGAAATAAGTCTGACATGTATATACATGTATAGATGTATGTGGGTTTGTCTCTCCGTGTAAGTGTGCGCGCACGCGGGTTTGTGTGTGCTTCTGTATTTGTCCTCCACCACTGCATGACAATCGGTGTTGGGGTGTTTACGTCTCCGTAGCTTAACGGTTTGGCAAAAGTAGCCGATATAATAAGTACCAAGTTTAAATAAAATAAAACAATACTGGTGGGGTGGGGTGGGGTGCGATTCTTTCGGGTAAAATGCTTCAAAGAGGCACCCCAGCATAGCCGAAGTCTGATGACAGGAACAATTAAAAGATAAAAGATAATTGGATTAATTGTAAATATAATTTAGAAAGGTATAGCTTTGTCACACATTGTGTCATGCAGTTTCTTCCTGATTATTACGTTAAGGGTACATGTATTTGTGGAGTGCCCAGGAATTCCTGATTATTACGTTAAGGGTACATGTATTTGTGGAGTGCCCAGAAATTAATTTACAGTCTCCAAATTTGAGTATTTTCAGAACATCAAAAATTTTTCCTGTCTGAATTATTCTTCATTGTTCTCACTGTTGATTTAATTAAATGGGTTTGTTTGTGTCTGTGTGTTTTTATGTATGTCTGTGTGTCCGAGGTGTGTGTTTGTTTGCTTTTAGTGAAAAAAATAATATACATTTCTGAAAAGACGATGCACTTTTACAAGTTACATATCATACAGAATAGAAAGGAATAATCTCCTATGTGTATATGAATAGAGACTGAACGTCCTAATAACTCCAGCCAATATAGTCCGCATTGTGTTTCTTTTCAGTTCCCATACGTGGCTAATTAGCCTTCTCTGAAATTGCTCTCAAAGATATGCCAAGATGTAGAGTCGGCGTTTTCCCAACATTCCATAAGACATTGCATTGTTTTGCTATGATCCTATGTTTTTTTGTGATTACAATACATATACATACTATATACGCGCATATACACAGAAATACATGTATTTATATCCATATAAATGCATGTGTTTTCCTTATTTCATTATATAAATAAATGAATTAAATGAGTTATTATTCTGAAGTGTGGGAAATATATCGCAAATAAATATTATTCTTACGTTACCTCTGTGAATCTCGCCTCATTACTGCATGCTGTCTGCCTATCTATCTATCTATCTATCTATCTATCTATCTATCTATCTATCTATCTATCTGTCTTTCTGTCTGTCTGTCTGTCTGTCTCTCTCTCTCTCTCTCTCTCTGACTGTCTGTTTGTCTGTTTGTCTGTCTGTCTATCTGTCTGTCTGTTTGCCTGTTTGTCCGTCCATCTATCTATCTATCTATCTATCTATCTATCTATCTATCTATCTATCTATCTATCTATCTATCTATCTATCTATATGTCTGTCTGTCTGTCTGTCTGTCTGTTCTGTTCTGTCTGTATTTCTGTCTGTCTGTCTTTCTGTCTGTCTGTCTGTCTGTCTGTTTGTCTGTCTGTCTGTCTGACTGTCTGTCTGTCTTTGTCCTCCTCTCTCTCACTTATTGTATGTTTGTATTTCTGAATGTATGCTGTTCTCTCTGGTTGTCCATGTCTCGACGTAAGTTTAATACTCTAGCTCCCTCTCCAGCTATCGTATCTATGTGCATTTTCCTTTTTTCCTAATTTTAGGATTAATAGACTTTATCCACATTCTGTTCTTTTCCGTGATTTGTATCCGTTGCCATATTTGTTTTCACATTTTCTCCGTTTATATTAATTTAAATTTTACTTTTCATTATCTTCTTTCTGTCAAAGATATCTTCAGTCGGACTGTGCTCCGTTTTGTATGATGCACCGATTCAATTTTTTTTACAATACCGTTGATTTGATTTTTACAATACAACATTTAATCGATATATAGACGAAGCGGAATATGCTAGAAAAGCAATCATGGAAAACAACAGCTACACATACACACGCACACACGTGTGTGTGTGCATGCATGTATAAATATATAGTTGATGAGCAAAAAATATATGAAAGATAAAATATATTTTGACTCAAGATATAGAATGTAAACAAGCATGGCAAATAGAACTAAACAGTGAAATCAGCATGTCACCTAATTAAACGAAAACAACGGAACATTCCAATTAGTAAGGTGCAATGAGGAGACGTCGGCATAGTAAATAGTGCAAAGATGTGAATATTGTTTGTACAAAAAAGAGACCAGCCTAATGAGGACTAATAAATAAGCAATGACCTATATTTGTAATACGCCCACACGCATGCACACACACGCATGCACACACACGCATGCACACACACGCACACACATACACCAGATACATTCAGAGACAGACATGCGCACGCACACACATACACACGTTCGCAAACACATGCATGCATACGTTGCGTTACATTCGTACATTTATTCAGTCATGCATACACTTTGACATAGAAACGAGCTGCGTTTACCAACAGCTGCAACGACAACCGTTACATGCAAACGCAGCAAGACCTAAAGGTATTGATAAGCAGAAGGGTTCCGTTAGCAACGACCGAAACAAGCAAGAAAGAAACAAAAGGGTACATATCAACAAAACAATACATACCAGAATTATTAGCAACGCCTTTAAGACTGTAAGATACCCGGCGAGCTGGCAGAAACGTTAGCACGCCGAGCGAAATGCTTAGCGGTATTTCGTCTGCCGTTACGTTCTGAGTTCAAATTCCGCCGAGGTCGACTTTGCCTTTCATCCTTTCAGGTTCGATAAATTAAGTACGAGTTACGCACTGGGGTCGATGTAATCGACTTAATCCCTCTGTCTGTCCTTGTTTGTCCCCTCTATGTTTAGCCCCTTGTGGGCAATAAAGAAATAAGATACCCAGTCAGAATTGGCAGTGAAATCTCTTTAATGTCACACGTGAAGGTTTAAATCAGGGTCGGGGAAATTTTTATAACCAATTACTTCAAACATATTTATTTACGCTGACGTTACATTCTTGATTTGAAAGGAAGAAAATCATAGATTCTTTGAATTCAAAAGGTTTATTGAATCTATTTTGTGGCTGTATGGTAAGAGGCTTGCTTTCCAGCCACATGGTTCTGGGTTCAGTCCCATTGCGTGGCACCTTGGCCAGGTGTCTTCTACTATATCCTCGGGCCGACTAAAGCTTTTTGAGTGGACTTGGCAGGCGGAAACTGAAAGAAACCCGTCGTATATATATATATATATATATATGTATATATACTTATATATATATATGTATATGTTTGTGTGTGTGAATTTGTCCCCCCTCCACCGTCGCTTGACAACCGATGCTGGTGTGTTTATGTCCCGGTAACTTGGCAGTTCGGCAAAAGACACCGATAGAGTAAGTACTAGGCTTACAAGGAACAAGTCGTGGGGTCGATTTGTTCGACTAAAGGCGGTGCTCCAGCATGACCGCAGTAAAATGACAGAAACAAATAAAAGAAGAAAAAAGAAAGAAAAGAGAATGAATCTGTCTACACGTCCATTACATTAGATCGATGCGGTGTTGCCAGAAGAAAAATTTCTGTCGCAACGAGGAGCAGGTTTTTTTTTTAAGTAATCTTAATTACGTCCGATGAGTCCTTATTACCACCAAGAGTTTAATTTTTACTTCACTTGGGGTAATTTACTCCGGTTCGCCGACCCTCTGGTTTAAATAAATGGAAAGGATTGCTGGATAACGTAATCTTTGAAACACTATGTCCGATGAGTATATATTTAAGCGTGGAGGCTCAATGGCTCAGTGGTTCTCGCGGTCATAAGATCGCGGTTTCGATTCCCAGACCGGGTGTTGTGAGTGTTTATTGAGCGAGAACACCTAAAGCTCCATGATGCTCTGGCAGGGGATGGTGGCGAACCCTGCTGTACTCTTTCGCCACAACTTTCTCTCACTCTTACTTCCTGTTTCTGTTGTGCCTGTAATTCAAAGGGTCAGCCTTGTCACACTGTGTCACGCTGAATATCCCCGAGACCTACGTTAAGGGTACACGTGTCTGTGATGTGCTCAACCACTTGCACGTTAATTTCACGAGCAGGCTGTTCCATTGATTTGATCAACTGGAACCCTCGATGTAGTAAACGACGGAGTGCCAACTACAATAGTGTATATATTTAAGCGTTTGACCTACTAGAAACAGTAACAAAATCCTATCTGTATTGCTAAATGTTCTTTTTCATAAAAAGAAAAGGTTCATTTAGTAAAGTAGTTTTAAATATGCTATGCCTGAGGAGCCTCTACACCGATGCTCGTTCTGCTAAAATGCAGGAATAAATTTCCATTATATACATTCTTTTCTACTCTAGGCACAAGGCCCGACATTTTTTGGCAGGGAGGGGGCCTGTCGATTAGATCGATTCTAGTACGCAACTGGTACTTAATTTATCGACCCCGAAAGGATGAGAGGCAAAGCTGACCACGGCGAAATTTGAACTCAGAGCGTAAAGGTATACGAAATGCCGCTAAGCATTTCGTTCGGCGTGCTAACGATTCTGCCAGCTCGCTGCCTTCCATTATATACATTACCTTCTTAAAGGAAGTAATCAAGCTTGTGAAATACAGTTCTAAGTAATCAAAATAATACGATGGTCATGGCTGGAATATCTTTGATCCAACGTCTATTTGATTAAAATTGACTTTGGGGTTAAAGAACAACGACTACAATATCGGGCTAGATCACACAAAAGTACAATTTAAAACATACGAACATGGAAATGTGTCCCTTAAAGTTATATCCGAATGTAATTTCTTCTCTCCTTCGACAAGGAGCTCGCTGTCTACACCAATTCCTGGAGTTTACTTATACAAGAGGGCACGTACAGACACAATCACAAAAAGACACTTAGACACACGCAAACGCACGCACGCACACGCACGCACATGCACAAACACACACAGGTACTCACACACACACACACACGTATGAACTTTCGAAGAAGAATAGATATCAGGGTCGAGAGTTCCCAACCCTTGCAATATATTCAGAATTAGAATCTCACTCCAAACGATACGCAGACATCAGTCTCGCTGAGCATACAATGTATACAGCTATGTAGAAACCATTTGCGAGAAAATCAAGTGACAGCTGTAAGAGGCTAATGTCACTGTAGACATATTCCAGCCTATCGAGGTTTCTCTGAACTTGAGTTGTGCCTCTAGGAATGATGTGTTTGTGTGAGTATGTGCTTGTGTGTGTATGTGCTAGCGAATGTGTGTGCTTGTGTGTGTATAAGGGGGGCTGTGTGTGTTTGTGTGTATGTATATATGTATGCATGTATGTGTGTGTGTGTCTCACGCATCCACTTAGACCTGGTTGACCACTAACCTACTACCTACTGGCTGACGCTATCCTGTATCCATATGTACGTTGAGACAATGAAAAGTAGAAAGGATTAAACGTATAAGGAATTTTAAATAACAAATAACGAGAACTTAAGCTATAAACATGTAGTATGATAGAACAGAATGGACCAGAAATAAGGAGTAAACATAATGCCACCTCGTTGTGACCTTTACTTGAAATGAGCCACGTGGTTAGAAGGCATAAAATATATATACAAACAATAAACGTAATAGTTTGTTGCGCAGCTTTATAAGTAGCTTCTAAGATTATCTCAATTTGAACTATACACAACACCGCCACTACAAATGCCTAGTGTTATATATTCCTACGTCATCTGTTAACTGGGATATTTTGTCTTAGATAAATACTGGTGTATCAAATAACCTCCTGTTTTATTAATTAATCAAAATTATCTCCGCCCTTGTAGAATGTATCCTAATTATCAAATGGTAATGAAGCCCAGCCAGCTCTACTTATAGAAGGAAGATAATTTCAAAGTACTAGGTCCCTCCAGAAATTGCATGCCATTCAAGAAAAGGTTATGCTTATTGTCTGGAGATAAGAGAACAGTCGTGTACAAGTATTTGTGGCTCAATAGCCATCGTCAGCACGATAATTTGCCGACCTTGTGTCGAGTAGTTAAGTGTCCTAGAAAGGAGTAGAACACATTTATCGCCTAGTAGTTTGCATAATGTAAACAAAAATGAGATGAGAGTAATAACTTGTAGTGGCATGTATTTATTTAAAAGCCGTAGATAAATACAGGTGTCCCGAATACCATACAACAGGTGAAGTTATTTGACGCAACGGAGAAGTGACGCCTCTCATGTGCTCTTTCGTATTATCTCCCTGTTGTTTCTCCTGCGATGGGATATCTGAGGACACTTAATTATCAGTATATTACTCAGTTCAAACAAATTAAATGGATTAAAATGTTTTCATTTTTTTTTCAGATTCACTATGGAAAATACATGCTAACGCAAGAAATAAAAAGACAGTCAGTGTAAACGCAGTTAGTGCTTACAGAACGATAAAAGGGTGTATGAATAGACAGGTGACAGAAAGTGAGTGGGACACAAATCAAAGAGGGATATTTAGAAACTGTGAATGGATCAAAAATCCAGATATGAATGGGAGAGAGAGAGAAAGAGAGTGAGAGTGAGTGAGAGAGGAAGAGAGAGAGGGAGAAAGAAATCAAAAGCAATTTATTTTATAGAAATGAGTAGTTTTTTGCATCAGGGAGGCGCTCCAAATAGAGCCACTACTTCTAATTTATAGAGCACAGTTCAGATATAACGGTCATGTGGTAAGAATGCCCCAGATAAGGGTCGCTAGACAGCTTTTACGCGCAAAACCAATCGGCAAGAGACCTAAAGGTAGACCACGAAAAAGATGGCTGGATAACATCCATGAGTTAAGTTGGTCTCGCTTGGGAATCCATCTGGAACAATTGGAGTCGGTTCCTCCTGACAAGACCCGATGAAAGGTGTGCTTGAGAACTCTATACCCGACGACGCTCTCAGGAATAAGTGAGCAAACAAGATGAGATGAGTAGCTGATATTTTTAAAGGAAAAGACACAAGAACAATAACGTTCATATACGTATTTTAAGTTTACAGACCAACTGAGCTTTATGAAATTAATTCAGTAGAATAATGAACTGGCCCTTTAAGATGACCGTTGAAATCCTGGACTCAAGAAACTAAAAGTACCAGACAAGCATCGTATTCGATGACAAATCGGCTGTTCGCCCTCCTACATGTTTGAATCTTGTCCCTGTAAAAGAAATCAATTTTTCAAAATATTTTTTCAGACCTAGTAGAAAAAAGATGTTCAGGTTTCTATTTTTTCCAGCCATTACGCCCTTACTATTCACACTTTCCGTTTCTCAGTGTAACTGTCTGTCTATCGCTTCACCTGTCTCTTATTACGTCCTTTCTTCCTTGGTTTTCTGTTTCCTCGTTTCGTTTCATATTTTCAATGAAATAGGATTTAAAACATTTAATACAAATTTTTCAAAAATTATTTTTTCATTTTTGGTATTTTTCGGTTACGTTTATAAAAATTACGGCCACACACAAACACAAATAATAATAATAATAATAATAATAATAATAATAATAATAATAATAATAATTAATAATAATAATAATAATAATAATAATAATAATAATAATAATAATAATAATAATAATAATGATGAGAAGAAGCAGAAAAAGAGAAATAATGCCAAATGCCAAATTGGAAGTCAATTTCACAAACAAAACAGAAATAAAAATACAGAAATGGAAAGGAAAAAAGCCACCAGAGAGATGACTCGAGGTGAAATTCTACAGTAACAAAATCCTACTTCATCTGTTAGCAAATCTGATGCCTAAGCTGACTAGACCGCGTTGACATTTCAAAGATGCCGACTTGACTTGATTGTGTGCTTTTTTTTTTTTCTTCGTGGGACGGGGGATATTAAATATATTCTGGTGAATAAATGAGATTGATAAATTTAATATTATGTTTAGGTTTGAGGTGTAACTTCGCAAAATTACTTCATCTGTCAGTTGTAGAATAATATCAACAAGGAGCAAAAAGTTGAGGTAAAGATAGACACTAATGATTTCTTATAAATCTTGACGTTGTGTGCGTGTGTGTGTGTGTGTGTGTGTGTGTGTGTGTGTGTGTGTGTGTGTGTGTGTGTGTGTGTGTGTGTGTGTGTGTGTGTGTGTGTGTGTGTGTGTGTGTGTGTGTGTGTGTGTGTGATGTGGCTAGGGAGTGAGAGCTGAAAGTTATGGCACTTATAGAATTTCTAATTACATTTATGCAGTTAGGTAAAACCATACCCAATAGGGAATCGAAATCGAGTTGTGGACTTCATTGCCGACCAATCATCTGCCTGTCATGTCATGTCTGTCCGTCTGTCTGTCTGTCTGCCTCTCTCTCTCTCTTTCTCTGTCTCTCTCTCTGTCTGTTTCTCTCTCTCTCTGTCTCTCTATCTCTCTGTCTCTCTCTCTATCTCTCTCTCTTTCTGTCTCTCTCTGTGTCTGTCTCTCTCTCTCTCTCTATATATATATGTGTGTGTGTGTGTGTGTGTGTATATATATATATATACACACACACACACACACACACACACACACACACACACACACACATACTCGTTTTGAGTTCTATTTTTCCTGTTTACGGTGCCAAACCTGTATATATATATATATAGACGCATAACGTCAATAAAAAAATACAATGTAGGTGGATCATAAACATTTCGATTTTCACTCTTTCAGGAATTGAGCCTATTGAAAAGATAACGATAGAATAAGTACCAGGCTTGAAAACAAATGTACTAACGTCGATTCATTCAACTAAAATTTCTTCAAAGTGATGTTCCAGGATAGCCGCAGTCTCAGACAAGTAAAACATAAAATATACATTTACACACACACATATATATATATATATTAACAGTCACACACACTCGAATCTCCTGCAAATTAACAAGGATTCCCATGACGACAATGTAAGCTTCATTTGATTACGGTATCTTTGACCCGACGAGTAGCTAGCGGATTATCCCTCGTTCCGGTAATTACTACCTCCGTGGTTCTGCTAGCTATGAAACATATGTAACCTGGATTTTATCTACCCCATTCCTTAATTTTTGGTTTTTATTCGCATACACAACAGCCCCAGCTGCTACCCGTAAACTATAAAACAATTTTATCAGCTTATCGAACTTCCCTATGGGAAAAATTTACAACCTTCTACGCGAACATTATTTACATTATTTACATTTGACGGATATTTGTCCTCATCTTGTTTGAATGCACTAGTATACCAATAAAAAACTTGATGGAAATGTTGACCTTTTGTGTAGAAACTACCTATTTCCATATGGACACTGACATATATCGACAAGAAGAGGGTTTAGCTATGGGCTTGCCATTATCACCGATAATACCCAATATATACATGGAATACTTTGAGAATTTAGCTTTAGGATCAACACCACTAAAACCAACCTTATGGCTGCGATATTTTGGTGACACCTTTATTCTCTGGCCCCACCAGGAAGATGTCCATGTGCTGTTAGATCATGTGAGCTCAATAAAGCCTACCATTCAGTTCACAATGGAAAAGGAAAAAGACAATCAGCTAGTATTCCAGGACGTATTAATAACACACATCAAGTATGGATTCAGGACATTCGTATACCGCAAGCTGACCTTCAACGGACGATACCGTAACTCCAATTCCCACCATCCATACAGAGTAAAGAGAGGAATTGTTCAGTGCCTAAAACATCGAGTAATGAATATAAGTAGCGATCGTAATACCCACCACGAAGAAATGATCAAGCTCAGTAACAATCTATTAAGCACCAACTACCGCCAAAACATACTATCTACTCCAATTATAAACAAAAGAGAGGATGAAACCGAAAAACTGTCTACAGTCTGTCTACGCTATGTGAAAGGGCTCTCCGAAAAGATATAAAAGATATGTGGCCCATATGACATCAGGACAGTATTCAAGAGTAATACAACACTTCGCAAATATCTCATTCGGGTAAAACCACCAATAGAAGAGAATATGACCAAAACACTGCGTGTACTCCATCCTATGCAGCTGTGGTAGGTTATACAAAGGTGAAACATGCCACTTCCTCAAAATAAGGGTAGAGGAACATCACAAAGCTGACATGAGGAGATATTGATAAATCGGGTATAGCTGATCATGTATGGAAAAATGGAGACCACCTATTTCTGTGAGATGAAGTTGAGACACTGGAATATACAAAAACTAAAAGAAGCAGCACATATGCTAAGACGCAACAACCTCCTAAGCAGACCGAGTGCAGATTTGAGCAGCATATAGGAACCGGTATTAAGGAAAGATAGAAAAATATTAGATTTATAAGCCTTAAAATTCACTTCACAATAGCCCACGAGCATATGGCGTTGTGGTTAAGAGCGCGGACTACTAACCGCAAGATACCAAGTTCGATCCTAGGTAGTGATCCGAAAAAACTGGTTCAGCTACCTAGCAGCTCCGCTTCTAGGTTAGGCTCAAGACTTTTAATACACCCCTCGTGTATATATCTATATATATATATGTGAGAGGAGGTACCCAAAAGAAACCGAAATTTTGCAATATTATCTTATTCACTTAGTTTTATTTGTTTATGCTTTTATCACCTTCAAAGTATTCTCCATTTGAATTGTATCCAGGACTGGGTGGCTTGTCTGGTATTCTTTGAAGAAAGCTGTCTAGACTCCGTTTAAAGCTGATAGGATCCTTTTCCTCTTTAATCTGTTTCGGGACAATGTTAAACAGGGCAGGGCCTGTTGAGGAAAAGAAATTATGCCGCAATGTACCTATATGCTGTGATCCTGAATTGGGCAGGGGACGTATGGCTCGTGGTCCCAGGCTTGGATGAACCTTGAAAATAATGCTCAGGTCGTTTAGGCAATGCTGGCGGTATATTTTCCACATCATGCAAAAATATATA
>NC_068985.1:37425151-37425979 GCF_001194135.2 Octopus bimaculoides
ATATATATATATATATATATACAAGGTAGGTGGAAATAACCAGTCATTAGAAGTTGCTTATAAAATTTTAAATATCACAGAAGTCAATATTTTTTGAACAGACAACTCTAATGGGGATATTTTCTTTTCTTATTATCTTATTTCTTATTTTTTATTCTTCAGATGGCCAGTCGCTTGACTGTTTAGTTGCGAGCTGAGACAGCAGCACGCTATGAAGTGTTGAATTTTATTATTTTGGTTGAGAGATGGTGGTCTACATGGAAAGTTAAGCATCCAACATTACATCATGTGACAATAAAAAGTTGTCATGCAAAGGTGAAGACCACAAGCTCTGTGACCGATGCAAGAAGTGGCAGTCCAACCACACCCTGATCAGCGGAGACCGTGGTAACAGTGCAGTCCTCAAAAATCAACACATCAAGCAGCTCGTGAAAGTAGACTAACAAGATACACAATACGAACGGTGTTGCATAAGGAATTGAATTTTCGTCCGTAGAAATCCCATTACGTTCAGGAGCTAAAGCCTGAAGACTGTGACTGCAGAGGTTCAAACGTCCAGAACTCCAAGAAGTCCAGATCTCACTCTATGTGATTTTTACCTGTGGAGTTAAATAAAAGAGGTGTACAAGACAAACTCGCACACTAGAGGACTTGCAGACACGGATTCAGGAGGTTCTCAATGGTATCCCAGACGACGTCTTTCAGAATGTTGTTCATTCCCTCCTTGGCCGTTTGAGGAAACTGGTTCACACCAACGGAGCTTACGTTGAAATATGAAGATTCACTTTCAGTTTCCCATGTAATAAGGAACATGGATCATGTGTTTGA
>NC_068985.1:37426389-37432750 GCF_001194135.2 Octopus bimaculoides
ATATATATATATATATATACATATATAAAAACAGTGTACACTGTATTTATATGAATAATATATAGTCTATTGACTAATTTTTCCACAAGCTAGGCCACTGGTAGTAAAAATTTCTAAAATTTTTCTTACCCTGATATTATTAATTATATACATATATATGTATGTGTGTGTGTGCGTGCGCGTGCGTGTATATATATATATATATATATATATATATATATATATGTATGTATGTATGTATGTAATACCACCAGCCTACACCCACGCACCAGCTTACACGCACACGTACCCACACACAAAGCATCTACACGCGCATACATAGCAGACACACTAATCCACGCATTCAAACAAGCAAACACACAGACACACACGCACACATATGTATATATGCATATGTGTGTGTGTGTGCGTGCGATGTGTGTGTATGTGTGTGTGTACAAACACGTATAAAGTCACAACGGCTTATAAAATGTGGGTGGTGGTGGTGGTGGTGGAAGTGCTAGAGAAAGAGAAGGTAGTGAAATAGATACAGATAAGAAATAGAAGGGAAAAGAAATGGATTAGAACATAACTATGAGAGAGTAAAAGGAAGAGTAGAGAATAAAGAAAGCTTTGGAAGTTGGAGTGGAGGACGGGGTTTAACATTTTGTAACATAGTGTAATAGATGGCTTTTTCGACCAGAAAATCAAATTTAAAATGAAATAATCGCTATAAAGCAAAAAGCGATATGAGATTTTAGTTTAACCCTATATTTAATCTCTTTGCCAAATGCTGTCCCATTAGTTGAAACTTTTAAAATTTAATTTAAGCCTTGTTCGAATCTTTTATATAATTTAACTTCATATTTGCAATCATTGTTCATCTTATTGTTGCTGTAAGTCACAGTGGATTCTTCATATCTTGCCCCTTTCCTTAGCGTTCTCATTTTATTTTTGTATATTTGTATGAGTGTTTGCTTTCTGTCTTTGCTCTTTTTGTCTTTCGCTTGATTTTCCAATTCCATTTTAACGTACTGATGAGAAGGATAATAATAAAATTATCGCCGAATTCTGATTTGTGCAAAGGAAGCTTTTGTGTCACCAAAGATTTGTTCTCTTAAATAACAGAAATAACAAGACGACATCGCAAAGCCCCCTACCCTCCACAGTAGCCGTCATATCTTTCAAAATTTGAAAAGAAAAAGGAAAAAATATGGAAGTATTGGATGAAAGTTTAACCGTCCAACTTCCACTGGGAATAGCCAAATTTCATAGATGACATGATGGAATTTCTTTCCTCTACAACAATCTAGATTTTCTTCTTAATATTTGAAAATTTATCTTATTTTATTTTGTAGATCGAATATAATTTTCTGAAACATCACCAAAATAAAACGAAAAATGTCCAGATAGTTCCAAACTATTTTAATCCTTAACAAAATATCATGATTAGACCTAATACAATTTTAATCGTTTCTTAACTTCTTCCATTGCTTTTTTTAAAATTATTTTTTGTCTCCCTTTTAGTTTTGTATTTTTTAAAAAACGTCATATCAAAAACTATTTCACATCTTTCAGTCGCTCGTTTTCTCATTCAGTTACACTCTCATATACACATAAACACATAAACACACACCCACACACACACACAAGCTTTCTTTTTCTCTTCCTTTCTTTCTTATTCAGTCTCTGTAATTTTTTACTTTCTTCCACTCAACCTCTTCATCATTCTTCTCGTTAAATCTGTCTTACGATTCAAACATGTCTGTCAAATGAAATTCTTCATTTAAATTTAAATTTCATTAAGGGCCATTTTTGAAATATTTCTGGTGCGTTCTTTGGAACTAAGTAAAAAAAAAATGCCTGAGATTAGTCTGGAAATTTTGGTATTATTTGTATTAGAAATTCAATAGTGGGGCACTTTATAATCTTCTAAAATCAAGAAATGGCCTGTATAATCTAGCTAACGATGGCCACCAATAAATAAATGATTCCGTGACAATTGATCAAGAAGTGTGTAAATATTTAAAGATTAAGTCACACTCGTACATTCACATGCACACATACAATCATACAAATCATATAAACACACATATACACTAGTATCCGTGTATCTCCTTATAGTCAGCTATTTCAAATGTTAGTGTCATCTTTAAATTTTCTGTTGGTACATGTTTCTTGTTAAAGTTACGTCATTGGCAATGTGTTCTATCTTGGTAGTAACTTAACTCTTCACTCAAGTTTATTGTAAACAGTTGATGCCATGCACTGTGTGAAGTGTATTATTAATGGTTATGTGCTCAAGAAGCTTGCTTTACAATTACGTGGTTTGGAGCTCAGTCCCACTGCACGGTGCCTTCGGCAAATGTCTTCTTTTGTAACCTCGAGCCGACAAATGAGTTGTGAGGGAATTTAGTTGACGGAAACTGCGTAGAAGCACATCATATATATATATATGCGTGTGTATGTACATATGTATGTGTGTGTCTTCGTATTTATGTTTGTCCGTCCTATGTTACGGCTTGTAACATAATGGCTCTATAAAAGGACAATAAAATATATGCCAGCCTTTAAAAAAGAAAAAAAAAAACATTTCTTAGGTTGATTTCTTAGGCGGTACCTCAGTATGCTTGCAATATCCAATGACTAAAACAAGGTAGCAGGTAATTAAGTATAATGAAGCCGGTTTAAATATTTGATAACTCAAAGGGAAGATTATTCTGGCCTTACCTCTATTTTCTACAAACATCAAAGTAACACTATGCTATTTATTTAAATTTGAAACTGATTTTTCTCAAATGTTAGAGGAATATGATACATTATATCAGCCTTGGAAATGAGAAAAAAAATTTAAATCCTTACAGATTAGCTGTCATAAAACTTTCCAGTTTCCATGGCTTTGTATATGAAGAATATTTTAAATTTTTCGATGATACTTTTTATCTTGTTAGGAAAATATTTCAAGACCTATATTGGCTTCCCTTCCATTTTCAGGTTAAAATTATTCATTTGGCAGTTTTATTGAGATCTTTTTTATGATAATCACTAATGGAATTATCTTTTAGAGTTTCTCCATCTTCTGACGTGAACTCTTCTCGCTTCTGAGTTGAAACTTGTTCATGAAGGAGCCAATAGACTGACCGTGGTCACAGGTATTAGAATCTTACTGCCATTTCTCAATTAATATAACTGTTACGGCCAACCCACGAGTTATTCTATGAGGATTTTTCGTAAGATTTTTATCCTGTGTCTGGTACTATTTAATATAATGAATCCCCGACAATGAATTTAGATGTAGATACATTGTTAGCTTGCAAGAAAATATGATAATTAAATGGCTTATATCAAGTGTTATAAAGTTTACAATTCACATACTTGCATCAGAATTCATAAAATATATCAGCCACAACAAGGTTATTCACCGGTTTGCAGACATGTTGTATTTGGTCGATGACATTTTTAAAAATAATATTTTAGATTAGTAAAATTTGATGTTATCTTCTTTAACCGTTTTCGTCATTAAATTCACTTTTTGAAAACAGAGTGATTTACAAAATCATCTGTGCTAGATGAGGCCCAAAGGTTGATCGAAAGACTTGTAATTCAACGTTAGATGCAGCAGCTAGTTAAACATTCTAATTTCGTATCTATAATATTCATTTTCGTTAGATTTTTTTTAGACATATTAAAACCAGTCAGTTGAATAAAATAGATAATCATATTACTTCAAATCATCTGGAATCGTGGAATGTGTGTGTGTGTGTGTGTGTGTGTGTGTGTGTGTGTGTGTGTGTGTGTGTGTGTGTGTGTGTGTGTGTGTGTGTTTGTGTGTGTGTGTGTGCACGCGCGTGCGTGCATGTGTGTGTGTGTTTATATATGCATTTATATACATGAAATGTTGCACGATGTGTCTAGAAATATTGCTGCTACTAATATTGAATTTTGAATACTTTTCAGTCGGCCTTCAGGCTTCAACGAAAACAGTTTATTTTAAAAAATCATTTAATTTTTGAGAATTACTTTTCTGGCTTAAGAATTTAAAGAAGAAAATATGTATATGTTTATTTACTCTATTACTTTTGGCTTCTTTGCTGTTTAATTTATTTTTCAACGTGATTGGTGCTGGTCTATGATTAGATATAAGGCATGCTTGTTGTATATTTTATGAGTTTTATGAAAAAAAAAAGAAAAAAATTCGTCTCTCCTATATAAAGGGTGCATTTCTTTCATGTTCTAAACTCTGTGGTTTCTTAGTCTTGATGTTTCTGTTGTTGTTGCCTCAGGTCAGACCCGATTAAGCAGACGGATGATTAAGTCACTCAGAACTTCTACCATTCTATTCAACTTCCAAAATTATAGTAATGTTGAAAATTTAGTAGCTGATTCTAGCTGGTCAAATGAGTCTTTCGTTCCTTCGGATTCTTTACTTCTGCCTAGTTTTGTGACGGTGGTTCATCTTGTATTGAACTATTTGTTTCCGTATTATATGATTGTGTCGCTTAAATTATTTGAAACATTAAAAACTATTAGTTTAGTTTTCAATAATGATTTTGTGGAAGAGATCTAAGACCCTTTTCTGTATTATGGTTTTGTAGTTAAAGTTCATAAATTTAGATTAACTGACAAACTGTGGGTGGAGGTGTGAGAGAGATCTCTGAGGTTTCGGCTTCTGATTTCATTGTATAATTCTTGCTCGCAAAAACTACATCGAGTTTCTTTAGATTCTGTTTTTTGAACTTTGTACCCGAAGTTTTATATTTACTGTTCTCTGCGTGAGAATCAGTTTTTTTTTTTTTACTAGCACTTTGCATTCGCTTCGATTCACGTGTACATTCACATATTCAACATATGGACATCCATTCGTCTTTTCTCGAAATGCAGCTACAAGAACGGGCATGTTAATCTTGCTTGCCTCGGTTCTGTTGTGGATGTATTCCAAAATAAGGATTACCTTTTAGCCTAAGAAGTTTAACTAGGAGAATAAAATCCGCATTATGTTCACGTCTGTCTTTCCATAAGACTCGAAAATATCATAGTAATTACAAACGAAAACCAATCAGGAGATAATCTGAGATAAGTCTGAAGTTATGGTAATGAGTGTACATGAACTGAACGTAGCAATACTTCTGAAAATCGATCTGATTTATCTATCTTGATTCCTGATGTAGGTGTCCGATCAATCATATCCACTTCATGAACCATGGACGTAATTTTGGTCACGTCGTTCTATTAACATCAAAAAGGCCTATTGAAAGATATGGTTGCGCGTGACTATTATATATTATGTGATTATATTTAAAATAATAGATATATTGAGATATTGTTACTGTACAAATATGGATTTACATTGGTGGTTTAAGAATGTAATAATTTCATATAGTTAATGCTCCGTTATAAAACAACTGAACAGATGCTAAATTCGTAGGATTGATACAATATTTTGCGGTGTTTGTTTCCGCTCATCATGCTCTCATTTCAAATGACACCAGGGCCAATAGATAAAGAACAAACAGGGTGGTAGATTGATGAAATTGTTAAAGCGTCGGACTGGTCGACTGTTCTTTCTTTGGGTATCTCGAGTTAAAATCCCTACTTCTGTCACCGAAAATGCTGACGATTTACTTGATATTCTAAGGGAAAGAATACACTCTAGTATTTAAACCGTCCATATCCAGCCAAAATATTCCACCTATTTTATTCTCAAAAATGGGCCAGATCAGGCCTCTAACACCAAGGTCTCTAATACCAAGCCGACATTCTAAACATAACAGTCACATCATCAAAATCCAACCGACAAAAGATAGTGCATAATTAATTCAAAATGATGTGAATAAATAAGCAATACATTTGACAGAGTAATGTGAATTCTAACGAGTTAAACACTTCGATAGGCTGGCTGGCTGGCACTTAAGACATATTTGTCAGATAATATTGAACGACTATCGCTTTCATATGTGGGTTGGAGTTTGAATATTAGCAAAAATGTGATTGACGACAAGAAACAGAACAATTTGAGTCTCCACGCGATGCAACAATTTGTTGCCTAATACTTTTGTAAACTATAAATCACCACAGACTTCCAGTTTATGTCAGTCGTACATTTAGTAAATTAAAACCTCATTTAAATTGACATTCATCTTGGCTTTATTCACACTTCACTGTTGTTGCTAGTCTTGTCGATTTTTTTGAAACCTGCTACGTTGTTTTAATCAAATGATTAATAAATAACTAAACTGGTCGTATTGTAAACGTGGTTGGTGTGTATGTATTTGTCGTTGTTAAGAAAGAAAACGGTCAAATCTTTATAGCTGTTATAATTATATTATTTCATTTCTCTATCAAATTCTTCCCTCGTGTATATATACATATATATATATATATA
>NC_068985.1:37432854-37433603 GCF_001194135.2 Octopus bimaculoides
AGAGAGAGAGAGAGAGAGAGAGAGAGAGAGAGAGAGAGAGAGAAAACTTACTTTGAAATGTACGCGTGGCGTACAATCATATAATAACATAAGATAAATAAATAATATATAAATATACATGCATACATACATACATATATATGTATGCATTTATGGGCACAGGTCGCCACAAAACGTGAACAACATGAAATACAAAAACAACATAATATGCGAAATACGAAAACATGGAATACGAGCTTGTTTTTGCGAACAACGGAAGAAACAAACGAAAACAAGAAATGCAACATAAAAAAATGACCCTGCATCAGTTTTCGGTTGTTTTTCTACTTCGTATTTCGAGCAATTAACGACAAGATACGTTTTCGACAAAACAGTTGCTCTCGCAAAGGAAATTAAATAAAATTTGTTATTTTGCGGATGGTCAAATCTGGTAGCAAAAACAGGATAGTGAAAACAAACAGGAAGGGCTGTTAAGCATGAACGAGTTGAGTTGGATCATCCGCAAAATCCCAAATCTTATTTAATTTGCTTTGCGGTAGCAACTGTTTTGTCGAAAACGTATCTTGTCTTTCAATGCTCGAAATACGAAGTAGAAAGACAACCGACAACTAATGACGGGTCATTTTTTTAATGTTGCATGTCTTGTATTTCATGCTGTTTACATTCTGTAGTGCTTTCTGCCCATATATGCATGTGTATATACATATATATGTACATATATGTATGCATATATATATACTATATGATAT
>NC_068985.1:37433736-37441668 GCF_001194135.2 Octopus bimaculoides
ATATATATATATATATATAAATTGATATTCTGTTGCCGCTCATGTGAAGGCCGAATATTTTTGTTCAAATATTGTTCTTTCTGTTGCATTTTCCCCTGTTGTCATTTTCCTAAGTATTATTTTCCTAGATGCTGGTTATATATTTTCTTTATTGTATTGTTGCTGTTATTTCAATCTCCGTGTAATCTCCGTGTTACTGGTTTTTCATTTTCATCGGTTGTTGTTAGAAATTTAAGGAAATTGGCTATGTTATTTTATCCACTAAACACAGATTTGATTAACTTTGATAACAGATAATACTATGCAATCCCAAACGTACCGTGGATGTCAATTATCTGACAGCATACATTTGATCACAGAGACAACAGACGTGTAAACAATCACGAAAAATAGAGATAACATTTAAAACAGCTGCACATCCATTAAAGGAAATAATATAAAACTTAAAACAATTTTTACTTTCACAAACATCTTAGAAACAGAACTGCTAAGCTGAACTACCAACTATTTAGTATGGTAACCAAATTTTTACGGAGAGAAATCTTAACGTATTTAAGATGGAAGTTCCGTGTTTAAAATCCTCAATCTTAGAACATGGTATATAAATAAGATACTCTCGCTACAATTAGAAAGGTCAATGGAATGTTTCAATCGATCACCTTTTACGTAGCTGATTGGAATTGACCGACAACAGTAATATCAAAGTATGCGAATAACACAACCAAAGCATCGAACTCTCCCTTCCACCTCTCACTCTTTCTCTTTCACTCAAACACACACATTCACCCAGACACACACATTCACAGACACGCATACACATTTACACAAACTTAGATACACACACGCACACATTCACACAAACAAATATATTGATGTTATGTGTAAGAATACGTATGTTGTATAATATGTAAATTCCCGCATACACACACGAATATTCATACTTATAAGTCATACACAAATATAGGTACATACATACACACACACACACATTATATAATTCTGAAGACATGCAAATTTAACCATAACATGCAGATTCTGATCATAGCTTTGTCTTTCAATTTATAATAAGGATGCACATGAACTCCTATTTCCAAACACATTTTGGTAATATGCAATACATTCTACAAATGAATATATATATATAAATATATATATTTATTTATATGTGTGTGTGTGTGTGTAAATATGAGCGCCTGTGTATATAGGCATACAAACGCACAGACATATCACTATACATACATACATATATATATATATATATATATATATATATATGTATAGTGTGTTAGGTGTGATACGTACATACATGCATACATACATACATACATACATACATACACACATACACACACAACGCACACCTACACACATGTATGTTAGTATAGGTACATGCAAAGTTTCTTTCCCTCTGGAATTATTCGAAAGTTATAGACTCATCCTTAAGTGAACTGAAAATTACTGAAGATATATTTTTGATGTTTATATATATATATATGCATGTATGTATGTATGCATGTATGTATGTATGTATGTATGTATGTATGTATGTATGTATGTATAATGATCTCTCTGAGACCGGTGATAGCAACACTGTTAAATACATCCCCAAGGAGAAATGGAAACTGACAGCCACAGGTTAAAAAACAAAGAGGTCAGAACGAAGTTTCCGAGGCTGACGTTCTCCTGAAGATATTAATTGTAACGTTTATTGCGGAGCCTGGAGAGTGGAATCAATATATATGAGAGCAGAACACGAGCAAGCAGTAGAATCTAAATAGCGAATGTTCGAAAACGGCGTAAGATTCGAGAACAGACTTATTCGGTAGCTAGAAAATGATTGAGAGAGAGCGAGAGAAGATAATATGCTTGGACAAGATAGAGATGGACCAGTATATCCAAATCTGATTTAATGGGCTGCATAGTCGGTGACGTCAAGCACGTTCTTATGGTCAGCTACTAATAGCACATAATAGCATAATAACTCTAAACTGTATTTCGTATTTGTATTTGGTTTGCAAGATTCTTTATGAGAATTCGTGTGTTGAACCATATTTTATTGTGTCATTCTCTTTTAGTGCCTTATTATTTAACACACTCACCGGTTCGATTTCCACTCAATTAGTTATTTATTGTTTTCTGAAATTTTCGTTGCTTCTTGCAACCTTATCAATCGTCGTCGACTCTGCTCGTTATCAGAGCTGCGTTCTTTTTGTTTGATTGTTTGTTTGTTTGTTTGTGCGCATGTGTGTGCGTCAGTGTGCATGTGTATACACATATGTATATATGTGTATGCATGTATGTGTGTGTTCATATATATATATATATATGTGTGTGTGTGTGTGTGTGTGTACGTTTGTATGTATGTATGTATGCATGTATGTATGTATGTATGTATGTATGTATGTATGTTTTCTGCATATGCATGTGATTGTGTTCATGCCTGTGCGTTTGTATGAGTGTGTGTGTTTGTGTGTGTGTCTCTGTCTCCTTGTGTGTGCATGTTTGTGTGTGTCTATGTGTATGGGTTTGTTTGACTATGTAGGTGCGTATATCATTATCATCAGCATCACTGAAGGCCATCATCGTCGTCATGTTGATACCAATTTTCATCACTGAAGAAGTACGCAATCGTCAACGTCACTGCCATTGTCTACAGTCACGTCGTCTGTAGGTATTTGACATCTACTAGCGTATAGGCACTGGCTTTCCAGCGCCCTTAGTTATAATTACATTATTATTATTATAGTTAAAATTATATATATATATATATATATATATATATATATATATTTATAAGTTCGCTAGCCACTACACATTCTTTTTTTTTTTTTCTCTCCTTGTTTCTTTCTGTGTTCCTTTCTGTGGAAGAGCGTAGGCTCGAAACGTTAAAGACTTTTTCACTCTCCGAGCATTGTACTAATACATCTGTTTATTGTTTACACCACCTGTCTTCGTCTTTTGTTTTTTTGTGAATTCTTCCCCCTATATACACGCGCGCGCGCGTGCACTCACACACATGCGCGCGCGCACTCACACACACACACACATATATATATATATATACACACCCCCCCACACACACATAGATATATATAAGGATAGATAAATACAGATATAGAGAGGCGGACATATGCACACATATACGTATACTTACATATATATATATATATATATATACAGGAATATATATGCATATCTATGCATATGCATCATATACATGCAGCTTTATGTATATACAAATGTGCGTTTACATATATACATACATTATATATATATATATATATATATATATATGTATGTATATATGTGTGTGTATGTATGTATATGTGTATATATATCCATGTGTATGTGTATATATATATATGTGTGTGTGTGTGTGTGTGCGTGTGTGTATATATACGCATGTGTAAACGCATATATATGCATATAGTATCCCTTCTACTACAAGCACAAGGCCATATATATGCAAATACTATCACGTATATATTATGTATTACATAAATGCATGCACACATATATGCAAACATCCAGACATACATACATGCATACATACATATATAAACACCCTCAATTATTCATGCATGTTTTCTGAGTAATTTCAACTTGTGGCAAACTGTAACCAGAGACTAAGTGATTCTACTAAGAATTGCATAGTCTGGACGCGTGCCACTCTCTACAGACTTCTGGCAACATGACTCACCTATTGAGAGGTACAAAAAGCGAAGTTAGAAATCGTTGCACTTTCTTCACACGAAGACATCAATACGCCATTAGTGGGGATAGAATTTTAATATCTTATACACAACCCAACACATTTTAGAATAAGTATGTATAAAGTCTTATAAGTATATATATATATATGATGTTGTTAGTGTTAATGGTGGAGTTGGTGGTGGTGGTGGCGGTGGTCAAGCTGTTGTTGTTGTTGGTAGTGGTGGTGGTGATGGCCATTTTGAGAGTCTTTATATGTATGCACACATACACACACAAATAATCACACACACACATATATATGCATATATATATTCACACACATATATACCCATACATATATATATACACACAAACATACACACACACATACATATATGTATACTCACAGACATGCATATATGTATATTAATACACACATACACAAACCTTCATATAAATATATGCATGTGTATATGTTTGACTTTATGTATATATAAATACATGTCTGGGTGCGTCTCTGCGTTTATGCGTTCGCATGCGTGTCTATGTATATATAATGGATATACAATGTACGAGTAAATGAAAGATTGCCTATATATGCAGTGATGAGTGAGTGTACAACATCTGTAACTTATTGGCTTTCCCTAGTTTCGACTGCCTCATGCATTTTCATGGTAATTCGAACTGATAATCTGTGCTTTGTATGTGTCTTAATCTGAAGTTAACGACTTCGATTGTTTCAAATGGCTTGGTATAGCCTGGGGCAATTTGATGTTGTGTGGCGAGGTAAAGTTCTATGCGAGGTTGTGTGCCGAATATTTGAATCTTGTGCTATCAGTTTGTGCTGTATCGATATCAGTGACTTCTAATTCTGAATGCAGCATAACCTTTATTGGAAAATAAATTAATTTAGGCAAAATCTGTGATATTATTGTACATATGGGGCTAAATTTATCAGATATTGTTTAACAATATGGCAACAGGGTCGTGAACTAAAATATGCTAGTCAGTCAGATAAAATATCACTGAGTTGGAAAATATTGTTGTAGCTTTTAATCATTAAAGAGAAACCCTGGCAGAAATTCAGATTATCGATGTGACTCAGAGAATAATGTGTAAGGGATTAACTTGTTGCAACTTAGATGTAATCGGAAACATATTTTAGCGACGTCATAGATGTACTAAAAATGTCTGTTATTGTTAGAAATCCTTAATATCTTCAGGTCTCTTTTACTAAGTTAAAATGACCGGAGGAATGGAATACGGTGCAAAATTACATTACTGAAATATTTAGTAAAAACCCTGTCTGAAGTTAGGTTTACATTTAATTGATTATGTATAGATTTACATCTTAGGCACAACACCAAATGATTTGGTGAAATTCTGGCGTAGCTCCTGGTGGAATAAACTGCAAATTCGACTCCAGTGGGATATGAACTCAAAGCATTAACAAAAGCAATTATCTAAATTCCACGTAATTTTTATCCTCTGCTTTAATAATTCTCACAATCACTAGACTATGTAGCTATACTAAATTTATAAACTTCTTAAAGGCTGCGAGCTTTCAAACTCGTTAGTACGTCGGGCAAAACGTTTAGCGGTGTTTCGTCCGTCTTTAGGCTTTGAGTTCAAATTCCGCCGATGTCAGCTTTGCCTTTCATCCTTTCGGTGTTGATAAAATAAGACACATTTGAACACTGAGATCGATGTAATCGACTTACTCCTCCCCCAGAATTGCAGGCATTGTTCCCAAATCTGAAGCCGATAGCTTCCCACAGAGTTATGGTATCACAAATATTGTGAGTACAGAAAGAAATATTTTAAATCCAGTATGTATTTCAAAAGGCCTGCCTTGCCACATTCTGTGTCACAGTGAATCTCCCTGAGAACTACGTTAAGGGTACGCACGACTGAGGAGTGCTCAGTCACTTGTACGTTAATTTCACGAGCACACCGTTCTGTTGATCGGATCAACTGAAGCCTTCATCGTCGTAACCGATGGAGTGTCAGTTTAGTCCTCAGCTGAAGTGTAATCTAATGTTGTACACATAAAAAAATATATCCTTAACTATAAGCGTCATCCACAGATTTTATCAACATTGCCCTAGCCTTTGCTTCTGCCAGCTGCGAGAGTTTCTGTGCTTAGATAAAGCTAGTAGCTATAGTAGCCATAGACAGCAGGAGGGAATTCTGCAGATATGAACGGGTGGATAAATGGTTCACTTCCCAATTGAGAGGACAATAGTTCTTGATTTCATCTTGTAGCTTTCTTGCCTGGTGTCTGTTACTATAGTCCCGAATTGGCCCAACACCGGAAGAGAAGTCGGATAAACAGAAACTATGCTGAAGGTCCTCAGATAGATTCTATGAGGTTCAAATTTCTTACATATTTAGTCGCTGTGAATCGCCCTGAGAAATTGTACTACAGTTGTGTGTGAGTAGTATTAAATTATTTAAGCTCATTTCGTCAAAAAGCTATGTTAAGTATCTTCACCAAGGATAAACCACCACCTCCTCCTCCTCCTCCTCCTCCTCCTCCTCATCATCATCATCATCATCATCATCACCACCACCACCAACGCCATCACCGTCATCATCATCATCGTCGTCGTCATCATCATCATCATCATCACCACCACCACCGTCGCCATTGTCACCTATCATCATCATCATCGTCATCTTCCTCCTCCTCCTCCTCCTCCTCCTCATCATCATCATCATCAATAGCAACAGCAACAACGTTGTCGTCGCCACCACCACTAAAATGATGATGATGATGACGACGATCATGATCATGATAATGATGATGATAATAATGCTGTAGCTGCTGCTGCTGCTGCTGCTGATGATGATGATGATGATGTTGATTATGGTCATGGTGACGATCATCATCACCACCATTACCAGCATGGTGTGTTTTGATGGTTGCAATTATGGTGGTGCATAAATGGTGGCGGGATGATGGTGTAGCAGCGATGATTATAATGAAGATTGTATGGAGAGAGGATGAGACACTAACAGGAGGAAAGCGGAGGAAGTGGGGGGTATACTGAAGTCGACATCGACGATAAACGACGACGATGATGATGATGATGATGACGATGATGATGATGATGATGATGACGATGACGATGACGATGATGATGATGACGATGACGATGACGATGATGATGATGACGATGACGATGATGATGACGATGATGATGATGATGATGACGATGACGTTGATGATGATGATGATGATGATGATGATGATGATGATGGTGATGATGATGACGAAGACGATGATGATGATGACGATGACGATGATGATGATGATGATGACGATGATGATGATGATGACGATGACGATGATGATGACGATGATGATGATGATGATGATGATGACGATGACGATGATGATGATGATGATGATGGTGATGATGATGATGATGATGACGATGACGATGATGATGACGATGACGATGATGATGATGATGATGATGATGATGATGACGATGACGATGATGATGACGATGATGATGATGATGGTGATGATGACGATGACGATGATGATGACGATGACGATGATGATGATGATGATGATGTTGGGAATGATGATGATGATGATGAATGTGATGTCGGTGGTGTTGGTGTTGATGTTGTTGTTGTTGGTGGTGGTGGTTTTGGTAGCGGATGCGGTGGAGCTTGCTTTGTACTGGTTGTGATGTTTATGCATCAATTAACTGTGTAGTGGCGGTTGAAGAAATAGAACCGTACAACTAATTCCAGTCCGTGAGACATATAAAGACTCTCAAAATGGCCACCACCACCACGACCACGACGACGATGACCACCACCACCACGACTACCACCACCAATTTCGACCGCCGCGGCCATCACCACCACCATTAATACTAACAACACGATCATTATTACTACTACTATCACTACTACTACTACTACACTAACATCATAAGACTACTACTACCACTACCGCCTGTACTACCACTACCACCATCACTAACATCACTACTACTACTACTACTACTACTACTACTATTACTACCACCACCGCCACTACTACTACCACTACCACCACCACCATTACTACTACTACTACTACTACTACTACAGATAGTTAATTTTCCACAATGAGCAGCAGGACATGTAACACTTTTCTCCCAGATAACAAAATACAAATAATAAAAAAATGAAACAAAAATTACGAAAATAAATAAACAAATAAATAAATGAATA
>NC_068985.1:37441678-37444103 GCF_001194135.2 Octopus bimaculoides
CCCCCTCTCTCTCTCTCTCTTTCTTCTCTCTCTCTCTCTCTTCCCCCCTCTCTCTCTCTCTCGTTCTTCTCTTTCTCTCTTTCTTTCACTTTACTATAAAAACAATTATCATTTACTCGATCCTACTTCAGACATCACATTACTATAACTTCTTTCGTTCTTCCTGTTCACGATCTCTCTCTTCTTTTTTTCCATCTTATTTCCATCTTTTACTTGCTTTGGTTGTTGTTATTATTATTATTATTATTATTATTATTATCATTATTATTGTTGTTATTATTATTGTTATTATTATTATTATTATTATTATTATTATTATTATTATTATTATTATTATTATTATTATTATTATTATTATTATTAGTGTTGTTGTTGTCGTCGTCGTCGTTGTTGTTGGTATCATCATAATCATCATAATCATCATCATCATCATCATCATCATCATCATCATCATAATCATCATCATTATCATCGTCATCATCATCGTCATAATTGTTATTCACTACTAGCCTCTTCAGACGTGCTTTCAAATCATTTTTGAGACCATTGAAGTCTTAGAACATTAAAAAAAAAAAAAAAAAAATTAAACTGTTTCCACAGAATTATTTTCAAACAAGAATGTATTTGAACATGCAGAATTTTCTTCTCATAGTGTCCAAATAGTAAAGTCTCTTCTGAGACATTTTTTAAAATTATTTTATTTTGTCTCGTGATGTTTAGTTTGCACTTCTATGGATATTTTTCCGCATATTTAAGCAGGTCGAAATATCACAAAGAAACTCCATCGATCTATCGCTCGTATCAGTGTGTGTGTGTCTCACTCAATGCTTAACTATATGATAATGTGTACGTAAGAGTGGTTATAATTCTTTTCTTAAATCCCTCTCTTAGTTATATATCATCCGTTAAATGTTAGAAAAGTAGATCGAAATAACTTTAGCCGCCTACAAGTAAAAAACAATCTAAAATGGTAAAGTATCGAAATACTAAATTCCTACAAGAGTGAAGCCAACATCTTGAATAAGATTTATATTTAGACCCTTGATAAGACACGCGTGAGAAATCCGACAACAAAAAGTAACTTATAGGGCTGGAAAACACTAGTTTCATCAGTCCAAAAACTATACAAATGCGCAGACGAAGGAAACTGAAGTCCATTGCGATCTCTTTACCTACGCCCTAGCTTTTCTCTTTGTCTCGTTTCTCTACCATATATTTTTTTACTACACAACACATTCTGCTCACTCGGAAGTTAATGTTCTCCTACTTCTAACTCCATAAACAAGCTTAATTTTGTGCAAAATATATTTTTCCTCGATTTTAAACAAATACATACATAGATAGATACATACGCACGTACATACATAATACATATATACATACACAAACACACACGCACACACACACAAACACACACACACATATTAAGCTATGGGCACACTGGGCAGTAGCCCGGGGACCTCATGTGTCTAGGGGTCCAATTTTGATCTATGTATTCTGTGCCTTGTTGTATCGGTAAGTAAATAAACTAGAACCTAGTGTACTTATTGTCCGGGAACCTATAGTGCTGCTAAAACGCCCCTGTGTGTATGTGCGTATGCATACATACCAGTGTCTGACTACACACTAAAATTTGATATATCGGTGACGGGGGAATTGGCTGTTATGTCTAACTGGGTGTCTGTCTCTGACAAGCCAAAGATAGAACGAAATTATGTGATCTGATAGTTCCGGCGGCCGTAGCGGATGGTTATCGCCTTTGGGCTGAAATACATAGAAGAATAAAAGTAGATATATATATGTGTGTGTGTGTGTGTGTGTGTGGGTGTGTGTGTGTCTGTGTATTTGTTTGCATGTGTGTATGTACTGCGCCAACATTTTATTAAATATTTTTTTGGCTATTCCCAACTGATTGCTATTCAAATATAACATAATATGGTAAAATATATGTGCTAAATCCTCTGAAATACGTTGCACCGAAAGAAATACTGCTGTAATTGAAGTAAAATAAAATATATAAATGTATGTATGTAAGTATATATGTATGTGTGTGTGTGTACGTATGGATACAGATAGCCGCAGGCGTGGCTGTGTGGTATGAAGCTTACTTCTCAACCACATAGTTCTGGGTTCAGTTCCACTGCGTGGCACCATGGGCAAGTGTCTTCTACTATAGACTTGGGGCCGACAATAGCCTTGTAAGTGAATGTGGTAGACGGAAACTGAAAGAAGCCCGTCATATATAAATATATATGGCAGCTGATGAAGGATATGTTCCCTATGTGGCCTGCTTCTTTTTCTACCTTGTTTATCATTTTGTCCATGTTCTTTTGTAACGTCATGTACCCAGATATGTATCTATATGTACATGTAGATGAAGGTACGTATATACTCATATATTGTTTGTATATATACATATATATAT
>NC_068985.1:37444596-37445178 GCF_001194135.2 Octopus bimaculoides
ACACAATGTGCCTGTAAAGGTGCATATCTAAGTGGTTAGAGCGTTTGGGCTCATAATCATGAGGTAGTGAGTTCAATTTTAGGACCTGGCTGTGTGTTGTATTTTTGAGCAAGGCATTATATTTCCCGTTGCTCCAGTTCACTCAGCTGTAGAAATGAGTTGCGAAGTTACTGGTGCCAAGCTGTATTTGACTGTGCCTTTCTCTCTGATAACATCGGTGGCACGGAGAGGGAAGGCTAGTATGCATGGTCGACTGCTGGTCTTCCAAAAACAACCTTGACTGCACTCGTGTCTAAGAGGGTAACTTTCTAGGTGCAATCCCGCGGTCATTCATAACCAAAAGGGATTTCTCTCTTTCTCTCTCACTTTCTCTCTAATGTTGTTTTCTCTCCTTTTTTTCTCTCCTTGTTTCTCTCGTTTCTTTCTGTGTTCCTTTCTGTTGAAGAGCGTAGGCTCGAAACGTTAAAGACCTTCTCTATTTCCGAGCGTTATACTAATACATACATTTGTTATTTACACCACCTGTATTCGTCTGTTGTTTTTTCGTGAATTCTCCCTATATATATATATATATATATATAT
>NC_068985.1:37445511-37446559 GCF_001194135.2 Octopus bimaculoides
TATATATATATATATATATTTACGCGCACACGAGGGTATGCTGAAAAGGCCCTAGCTTTGGTTAAAGAAAATTATGATTTTATTCAACAAATTCCCCTCTTAGATTAACACACTTATTGCAGTGGTTCTTCAGTTTTTATAAGTCCTGTAAAATATCTCGGAAGTTTGGGCCTCCAACCAGGCTTTTCACGGCATCTTTAAACCAAAGACTTTCAGTACATATGTGTATGTGTCTGTTTGCGTGTGTGTGTAGTATGGATGATGAAATGTATATAATTATAGAGTTGTCTTTCACATGTAACGCCATTTGTATAATCAATCCTGAAAGCATGCTTGCCTAGAACGGGGAAGATTTTCTCGTTCTGCACATATTCTAAATCACTATTGAAAGGCTTTAACTATAACCCTATTATGCCGATGAAATGTTATAATGGACTACGAGAAAAAGAAGAGAAATATGAAAATATTAAAGCAAAAAGAGAACAGAATGACATAAAAAAATATTTCCTGATAATTTTAATATGAAAAGAGAAAAATTATACCAAGACTCTTTTGAATTTTCTTATGTTGAAATACTGATTCATATTAAGTTACCATTATAATTCCATGCAAGCAAATCTTATCAGTGACATTAATAAAACTTTGGTGAAAACTGCATTCTAAATTTCAGGCTGGCATCATTTTGTAGTGTGAACATATTGGTTTGTCCCTGTTGCCATGGCTATTTAACATCCACTGGCATGCTGGTAATAAACACTTCTGTATTAAATATAGGCATCAACAGTAACGTCGTCATTATGAATGGCATAATTGAAGACATTCGAGTGATCGTCGTCTTCATCATCGCCATCGTCGTCATTATTACTGTCATCAACGTCATTATCACTATCAACGTCTATTATCACCACCTAAACATATCAGGAGGCATGAGCAGCTTAGCAAGGCCTACATACATTCATAGAAGCATACGTACATATATGATTACACACACACACACACACACACACACACACACACACACACACACACACACACACACACACACACA
>NC_068985.1:37446682-37456915 GCF_001194135.2 Octopus bimaculoides
GCACACACACACACACACACATACATAAACATACACACACACATACATACATGCCCATACACAAACGAACAAACGAACACAAACACACACGCAGACATAAATACACATAAACTCAAACAATCACACACACGCACAAACACACACTCACGCACAAAAATACACACACACACACACACACACACATCCTCCACACACACACACACACACACACACACACACACGCATCCTCCACACACATGTAAGTATATCACGTAGCGTCGCACACGTTCATTTAAAAGATTGTCCTCTCATCAATTAAAATACTGTAGTTTATTCTGATAAAATACCTCAGGAGTTATATCATCACATGGAATCCGACATCATAATGATGATATCTTGGTAAATGTAATGAAGTACCTCTCATGTGAATACCATAATTCATGTGTTAGGACCAAAACTCCAAACTTATAATATCGTTTCACCAAAAAGTTTACCGTCAGAAATTACTCTAATCATTGCATCATCTCTTTAATCTACAAGATAGCGACGTGCTAGCTGGGACTCAATAGAATAATGTATATAGGTATATACATTTATATACATCTCCAAAATGCTTGCTTTATCAGTAATTCATAATTTTACTCATCACGGAATCGTTTCGGTAAAGACTTTTCAGATCTATATAAATAACATTATTACTATATAAATTACATTAAGTATCAGGTTACATAACCAAAGAAAGTTGTATAAACCAACGACGGATCGGGTACTTAGTTACAAGACATAGTGGAAGTAACAGCTAAACCTCACTCAAATCACACCTTATTGTCTTAAAATGTGATGCCCATTATGTGTGTGTTATGTCTCAAGCTACTACTATCTAGCACCTTCGGTTGATCTCCACTCAACCGCTACACGGCAGCTACTTAACAGCCAGTCCACTGTCAGTCCACCCCTACCACGGTCAGATTACCTCTATTTATATGTCTTGGTCGAGCCTACTTCTTCGCTTGCGGGTGTCGACACAACATTGTGTTATGTAGCTTTACATATGCTGTGCTTTAAAAAAATGTCTGTCCTCTGCTGGAATGCGCCTTTGATTGTCAGGCTGCTTTATCAGGTTTAACAGGTAACTAAATAACAAAGATTGTTTAATGTAGGAAAAAAACAGACCAAATATGAAAGAATTGGTCTTGCTAACAATGCTTCTTGAACAAAATTTAAATGTATAAATTTTGTTCAGTTGTGAAAATTTATAAAAAAAAAAGAATTCCGTGTAGCATCTTTATCTCCTTTGGGTCATGAACTGATTCGGGTCTTTCAACATCAGACACTCTCACCCAGGTGATTCGATCGAATTTCATCAAGTCTCAGCTTGTGACCAGTTAGCACTACCCATGGTAGCATTCTTCCATCAATGCTCACACTGCTGATCCATAGCTGCCTTAAAGTAATCTCCGATAACTCCATAGCATTACCTGACAGCCTTCCATTTACTGAACCCTATCATGCCAAATATGTTTTAAACTTTGTAGAATGACTAAAGGTAAAGGTAAAATTACCTTCTCGAGTCATACAGACTCGTAAGGGCCGGTTTCCCGGTTTCATGGCGTATATATTCCCACCTGGACGGGACACTGGTCCCCATCGCAGAAATATTCCTTTTTGCCACCTGAGTGGACTGGAGCAACGTGAAATGAAGTGTTTTGCTCAAGAACATAACTCATCACCCGGTGCAGGAATCAAAACCACAAACTTGCTATCATGAGTCCAACGCTCTAAGTATTAAGCCATGCGTCTCCACTGTAGAGAGACTTGGCAAGCATGTTCAAAAGTGAAGTATGTAATATCGGCTTCAGATTTCGGCACAAAGCCAGCAATTTCGGAGGAGGGAGTAAATCAATTATATCGACCCCAGTGCTCAATTCGTATTTATTTTATCGACCCCAAAAGGATGAAGGGCAAAGTCGACCTCGGTGGAATTTGAACCCAGGACGCAAAGACGGACGAAATGCCACTAAGCATTGTGCCCGGCGTGCTAACGATTCTGCCAGCTCGTCACCATTAACAATGATTATGATAATCCCTGCTATTATATGCACAAGACCTGAAATTTTAGGGGAGGCGTTGAATCGATTACATCGACCGCAATCTTCATCTTGTATTTACTTTATCAACTCCGAGAAGATGAAGGGCAAAGTCGACCTCGGCGGAATTTGAACCTAGAACGTAAAGACGGACGAAATGCCACTTAGCATTTTGTTTAGTGTGCTAACTATTCTGCCTTCGTGAACAGTGATATGCGTATAGTGATCATTCTAGAGGAGGTATAGTCACAGCGAATTGTCTACAAAGCTTAAAAGCCGTTTTCCTTCACTTAATACTTTAATGTCTTTGTGAGAAGCAGGCGCAATTCAGCATCTCATTGTGCCTCAATGGAATGTTTCCTATAGTTACAAGCATTTTCTTTGTGGGAAAAGATCAAAGCTGTAATACGAGGTAGTGCTGAAAAGTTCCTGGACTTGTGCCTTTGGGTGAAAATTTTTAGGTGCAATCCCATGGTTATACATGACGGAAGCGGGGGTTTTTACCCTTCACTCTTTAAACTGGGTTAAGTTTAATTTATGAAATACAGTTGTTTTGAATTTGATGCGGAAAGTGGCCGTGTTTGTGGTGGTGAGTGGGGAAAGGGTGGCTAGAAACGCGGCCTAGGTGCCATACGTAGAGGGGAGTCAGCCTGAAAATGTTTGGGAGCCACTGATACAGAGGCTGGTAGTGCTGGTGAAGAGAGCGACAGCGATCGTTATCTGAATGAGAAAATCATTCACTATTTCATGAGGCCTGTACGAAAACAAAGCAAAAAGTAAAACTCATAAGGAAAAGCTAGACAAGATTGGGTCTTGTGGTCGCATGTAACAACACTACAACATGGCGTTTAGTTATTCATTTATCGACATATTTATTTACGACATTGCAAAGGAAGTGATGGCAGCTGCTGACAGAGCGATATGTTGTGGGAAGCGGTTTATAACTGGCAATAAATCCAATCTAACTGGCAAGCAGCTGTTTAGATGTAGCTTTCAAGTAAATCCGGGTACACGGCGGAAACACATAGAGATCTTGATAATACACATTTTATTTCATTCCCTTTCATTCCACCTTCTCTTCAATCCTTCTTTTCGTTCTTCTCCTCCACTTCCTCGTATTCATTATCAATGTCACCATCATTACCATTATCAATGTCGTCATCGTCATCGTTGTAAAGCTTCATTTGTTCCCCCACCTTTTTTGCTTGCATATACTGCAGTACTGCAGTACTGCAGTTCGCGGCATCTGAGTTCAGTGCCTCACACTTCTCTGTTTAATTCCTAATTGAAGTCGACCAGATATTTCTGTCTTATTTGAGTGCATATATTTTGAACTAAGTACATGCTGCATAGATTGATGGTGTCTCGGTAGAGAGATCTTTTGTATTTAAGTCGATGAATACTGGAAATGAATGTACTCTATGAAACTTTAATCATCTATTCGATATCTGTTCACGCTATTGATGTTTTCTTCAGTATATCCACAAAATCCCCCTCCTCCTCCTCCTCCTCCTCCTCATCATCATCATCATCATCGTCATCATCATTTTTGATGTTGATGTTTTTTATTATCATTGCTGCTGTTATTGTTGTTAATAATAATAATGATAATAATGATAATAACAACAACAACAACAACAACAACAACAACAACAATAATAATAATAACAATTCCCGGTTTCTATGGCGTATGTATTCCCCCCAGCTGGACGGGACGCCGGTCCATCGCGGCGTTACTCAAGAAACAAGAAAGAGTAAGAGAAAGTTGGGGCGAAAGAGTACAATAGGAGTCGCCACTACCCGCTGCCGGAGCCTCGTGGAGCTTTAGGTGTTTTCGCTCAATAAACACACAATGCCCGGTCTGGAAATTGAAACTGCGATCCTCCGACCGCGAGCCCACTGCCCTAACCACTGGGCTATTGCGCCTCCACAAATAATAATAATAATAATAATAATAATAATAATAATAATATGTTCTTAAAGATGGTGGTACGTTGTTTCAATATAATTAAGCTTTCTATCGATCACAAATCGTGACTTTCGAAGAAGTACATATTTACCTTTTTATTGTATTTTTTCCATTTCGTTTTTACCTCTCAGATGTGATCAGTAAAATAAAAAGGTGGCAACACAAAACAGTGGATTTGAAGAAGTATTATTACAAGCGTAAGGAGAAATAATTTACAGAATCTCTTCCCACTCTTTGCCATCTGACAGCATTGCCTGCAACGACGCTGGTACCAAGCTGTATCAATCAGATACTGAACTCGGTCTTCAGAATTTGAAAAGAAACAATGTTAAATTTTGAACTTCAGAAAAGCGTTGCTTAGCATTACTTCTATGCTTACAAATTATATTTGTGATTTGCGTGTTAACATGTTGATTTTATTTTTCTGAAATCCCTATCTTTTCCAAATTGTCACTTACTAAGCAAACCAAGTGTACCAATTCTTATTGGTTTGTATGTACGTACGTATGTATGTACGAATGTATGCATTCATGTATGAGTGTATGTAGGTTTTCTTCTAATTTCAATAATTGGAAATTTTCTGTAATGAAAGAACTCCTTCGTTGGAATGTAGTTAACAAAACCCATGTTACATTTTGAACTTGAGAAAGGTCATGCCTATTTTTACGAGGGTTTGCCGAAAAATTCATAGGTTAACTATGAAGGAGTGATGCTAGAGCAGTGAAATTTTGCATGTCTTAATATCAAATCTTCTTATTAAAAACCACATTGTTTCTTTCAAGGTAAACTGATATCTGAGCGTTCAAAGAATATTTTAAATGTAACTAGTAGTGACTTCTCTTGAAAATGGACAAAACTTCGCATCGTCGTGTTACCAAGTACCTACAAAAAGGAATTTAGCCCTCCCAATGACATTCATGCTGATATGGTTGCTCCATTAGGAGATGACGCTGTAGCTTTATCAATAGTACTAACTGAATTTAGGAGTGGATGGGAGTGTTTTGAAGACGGCCCAATGTCTAGATGTCCTTCAGTTGCCTGCATCGAGGAAAACATTGATTGTGTTCACTACATGGTGATGGATGAGAAGCGATTGAATATAAATCAAATAGCCAATGCTGTTAGCATATCCCATGAGAGAGTTGAAAATATTTGGTACAATGAACTTGGCATGACGAAGATTTCTGCTCGGTGGATGTCATGTCTTCTGAGATCTGATCAAAAGCGCACTAGGCTGATCACATCACGGGGAAATCTAATATTGTTTGAGGCAGATGCAGCTGGTTTTCTCGAACGTTTCCAGTGATGTGTTCATCATTTTGAGCCAGAGACAAAGAGACAATCCATGCAGAGGATAACCCTTTCCTCATCTATTGCAAAGAAAGCCAAGGTCGTTTCATTCGCAGGGGAGGTAATGGCCTCAGCATTTTGGGATGCAAAAAGCATTGTGTTCAGTGATTATCTTCCACCATACTGTGGTTTCTTTTTTTTTTTTTGTCGTTGGGATTATCCTTCGACGGATCTCGTTATACATTGTCCTTGCTACAATATCATGTCTCATCAGTAGATAATACCGTGATGACATTTTTGGACAACTGCTTATGACGTGGGTGATATCTTCAGTATTAACTCCACAGTCTGCATCGGTTGTCGCATTTTACTGCTTTTCCTACAACTTTGTCCCTTTTGTGCATCAAGCATTTGGTTGATATTTCCTGCTCTTGGATTCCAAACGTATACCCTTCAAAATTGGAGGTAGTACGCCGGTTGTTGGTCTATGATAGACTGCTTTGATGATCAATGTTACTATCATCTCGGAGTTTTCTACTAAAATGTCATATACGCTTATGCTTTCATCTGATTATACGTTTCGGTAGAGTCATGCGATTCTTTGCATTGACACACAGTTGAAAGTGCTCGAAGACAGTCTCCTAATTCACTCTGCATCTTTCCGATTACCTTTTCGATCTTGTTCATTTCTAAACCGCTGTATAATAACGCAAAGGTCTTTGTACCGCAGGCTGAATTACTCCATTTATAGGGAATATATATATAAACGAATATATATATAAACGAATATATATATAAACGAATATATTTAAGGTAATCAGACTAGGAATGGTGCTCAAGGAGTTGCCTTCCGAGTTCCAAATTGTCTTTGTTCGGCTGTAATATTCTTTAGTGACACGTGTGTTGTTACAGGTACCATTGTAAGATATGTTTTCATCCACTTCTAGATACATGTAACATTCTTCATACATATGTATGTATGCATGAATGTATGTATGTATGTATGTATGTATGTATGTATGTATGCATGTATGTATGTATGTATGCATGCATGTATGTGTGAATGTAAGTATGCATGTGTGTATATATGTATGTATGTATGTATGTATAAATGTATATGCGTATATGCAGTTGTGTCATTTACGTACCTCTCTTGCAATCCACTCGTCTACTGTCCATCTATGAATCAGAGAAGATTGACTTTTTTGTGACTATCTTACTCCATGAGTGGCAAATTGTTTCTCTGTCTATCTTTCTACGATTTAGCAGTTTGTTTCTCTTTTCATATGTCTGTCTAGCAGCCTGACCGTGTGTAAGATGAGATTGAAAACTGATGCGAAATCAGAAGCAGGCTTCTGCTGCTAATCCTCGCAATCCTGTCATCCAATTGGGGACGGTACATGGCGTGAATGCTGTGTAAAGCTAGCTGGATAAAGGAGAGTGGCGGAGGTTGTTGTGGAGGTAAGGACGGAAATGTGATGATTAATTCAACATTGATCAGCGTTCTTTTTCAGCCCACTCTTCTTACCATCGTATCTCACCCTATGATTTATTTGGGGTATTCATGAGCACACACACACACACACACACATACACACACACACACACACACATACTCGAACACATATATACTTACCTGTATACATACGTGTCTATGAGTATAGATATGTGTATGCGTAGAAGAGCACGTGTGAATTTGTACGTGTTTGTGTATGCATGAACGTGCGCGCGTGTGTGCATGTGCGCGCGCGCGTTTGTGCGTGTGTTTGTAAATGTGTGTGTGTGTGTGCATAAGGCATTAGAAATTTGCAGAAAATTTCCCCAGTACATGAATTATAAAGTGTAAGGAAAAGCAAAATCGAGCATCTGGCTTTGGAACATTTTAGGCGTTTATATTTCTCTATAAATCAAGTAATTCAGCCTGCGGTACAAAGACACTTGCATCATTATACAGCGGTTTAGTAATGAACAAGATCGAAAAGGTATTCGGAAAAATGCAGAGTGAATTAGGAGCCTATCTTCGAGCACTTTCAACTGAGTGACAATGGAAAGCTTTCAAATATCCTTGGTATAGCTGCAGGGTCATTGCCGAGTCATTTAGAACGGTAGAGTCATCGACTGGCTCTATCTGAAATGTGCATCAACAAGGAAACTGTCCGGTAAGCGTCCGTTCAGAGTACCAGTATTGCTGATACTTCTGGGGTTATCCTTTCAACTATAGGCACAAGGCCTAAAATTTTAGGGGAAGAGTATAGTCGATTCCATCGCCCAAGTGCCCGACTAGTACTTATTTTATCGACGCCGAAACGACGATGAAAGGCAAGGTCGACCTCAGCGGAATTTGAATTCAGAACGTAGAGACGGACGAAATGCTAATAAAGGTTTTTTCCAGCGTGCGAGTGATTCTGCCAGCTGTTTTCTGTAGTTATAAGGAACATTAATTGTCGCGTGTAACGCAGACACAGCTGCAGTTCGCAATCCTTTGCATAAGAAAGGTTGGTTGCTTCCATCTAACGTTCATCTTTTGTGAAAGATGTTATATGTGGAAAAGCTAGAAGAATTTGAGGACAGACATTTTCATCAAAGGCCAAATGAACACGAATTTCTACAAATACTAGACGGAGAGACATTTGAGGGTAGACAGTGTGCTAGTACTCTCATTAAGATTGCTGACACGTGAGAGTGGAGCATTAGGGCCAGCTCAATGAACTTACTCTCATTACACTTTTGTACAGTGAATAAAACAGCGGTGAGAGGACCCTTGCTCTTGCTAATTCATTTAATCTAAGATTTTTACCATTTTAGGACGACAGTAAGTTGTTCTAAATAATTAGTACTGTTCGGAATACATTTTGATTAAATATATTTTTAATGAATATTATGTAGTCTGACAAGTTTTAATCAATATGCCTTTCGTCCAGTATTTCTTAAATGAACCAACCCATTCATTTCTACATGTCTATTATAATATATGCATCTATTCTGTTTGACTGTATCAGTAGCAAAGAAATGTGTCATAGCATGCGGTTACCAGCGGATAGTTGCTACTGAAGAATACCAGAAAGCAGAACTATGCATTTAGCAATACCTTTGCCGCTGCCAAACAATTTTCGTTCGCTAATGATATATTTCAGTGGTTTTTTAACAGTATACGTCAATAATAGATAATAAGTCCAGACAAATACAACAGAGTAAATAAGGTTGTCAATGATGTATCTGCTTTAAGTATGATTCACACATAGTTATTTCTTTAAAGTACTACTGCTTTTCTCAAACAAAATGAACACACACACACACACACACACACACACACACACACACACATATTTGTCTGTGTGCCTATATCAGTGTATTATCCATATACACACATAGCCCCTTTCTCCACACGCGCATGCATTTACACGTATTACTGCCATACAGTTTACAGTTTCCTGAAATTGTCGGAACTATGTACTCAATACAAGGAACCATTGTTATCTTGTGAATATGAATGCAGGGTGAGCCGTAATGATGGGACACATTTTAAATACTAGCATCTAGGATTATAAAAATGACATAGAATACCAAATATATTGATTATATAACAGATATAAAAAGGAGTTCAACACATCTAAGATTTTACTATTTGTTACAGGTAGTAAGTGTTGGTGACCTTCATAACGTCGTGGACTGCAAAAGAAATTGCATACTTGGTCGAAACATACTTTACCAGCCAAAGATCCATCGTTACAATTAAAAAAAAAATTCCGACACCATTTTGGAAAGCGACAGGCATACATATATCAGTAGCATAAAAGTACGTGTGCACAGCTTGGCTATAGTTTGAATAATTAAACGAAGAATATATATACATATATATATATATATATATAACATTCCTTCAATATACACAAGAGAAAAAGGCCAGGTCAGTTCCTTCTCAATTTTATTCGATTGTCAAAGAATATGTATGAGAATATGTATATGTATTTTTCCATATGTGTATTTTCATACACTGTTTTTAACACTGTTTTTAACAATTTCACCTTAATATCAGAGAATGTGTGACAATCAGTATGTAACACTACAAAGTTCATACAAAGCTTTATACTTTAAATATATTTTATCATCAAAGAATGTATATATGCATTTTAATACTCAAACTGTTTTTTAACATTTTTTATTATTCTCAAAGACTTTTGATAATCTTTTTCTAAAAAAGTGAAACCGGTTAAGTAAATAAATATTTTTGAAAAATAAGTGCATTTTCAAACCTTCTTTCATATATATTTCCACTCGTACGGTATTCCACAACTTTACTTTATTATATATATATATATATATATACATATGGTTCGTTGCTTCGTTTAGCCACCTTCGTTATTTCGTTATTTGCTCATTACCATTTTCCTAAATCATCCATTAATCCCTATAGTAAAAACTATATACTGCCAGGTAGGATTTAGCTTACCCATAAGCGATGGGGTAGTAACTACTGATGAGATTTAATTCAAAGCGAAACTAGTTTGCTATATAGTGGCCTCATTCCTCTGGACTATGTGCTTTTTGTGGCTATAAGAGTCATTGACTCTTGTTTCTAACAATGCTCTGCACCGTCGGTCACTATTAGTGACAACTGAACTTTGTGCTTTTGATTATATATATATATATATATATATATATATATGTGTGTGTGTGTGTGTGTGTGTGTGTGTGTGTGTGTGTGTGAAATAGGACTGATTTAGTTATTTCTCCGTAGATTGAAAAAAGAAAGAATTACGGAAATCTTAATCGATTTTTTAATTTTATTGGATTCTCATCAAAAGAAATCTGCATTAAATTGGCAAAGATGCTAGCTCTCTTACTCTTTTACTCTTTTACTTGTTTCAGTTATTTGACTGTGGCCATGCTGGAGCACAGCTTTTAGTC
>NC_068985.1:37456925-37461154 GCF_001194135.2 Octopus bimaculoides
TCTTTGTAAGCCTAGTACTTATTCTCTCGGTCTCTTTTGCCGAACCGCTAAGTTACGGGGACGTAAACACATCAGCATCGGTTGTCAAGCGATGTTGGGGGGACAAACACAGACACACAAACATATACACACATATACATATATATATATATATATATACATATATACGACAGGTTTCTTTCAGTTTCCATCTACCAAATTCACTCGGAAGGCTTTGGTCGGCCCGAAGCTATAGTAGAAGACACTTGCCCAAGGTGCCACACAGTGGGACTGACCCCGGAACCATGTGGTACGTAAGCAAGCTACTTACCACACAGACAAGAAATACATTACCTACAGAAAACGGGAGCGATTAGTTTGCATACCCTATCTGTTAACACACGCACACCCTCATACACGCACACTTACAGAGACACCACACCCATATGTGTGTGTGTGTGTGTGTGTGTGTGTGTGTGTGTGTGTATGTGTGCGTATCTGCATGTGCATGCGTCTGCGAATGTATCAATATTGTTTCTTTCGTTATCAACTTTAACAAACAATGCCTATTCTTAAATCATTTTTACATCTGTGCTGTTTCAGATAGCTAATGGGATAACCATTATTTTACTCCATGTGTGCGTGAGCGCGCGCGTGTACATTCCTGCTCATCCCACACACAACGTACGCACACAAGTTAAAAAGCGCCAGGTATTTTACTCGCAGTTTCGCTGCAGCTGTACAAGCAAACCACAGTGTCTACAACACCTGGACGAAGTCACCCGTCATTACTGGCTAGAGACGTATACCCTTAAGTACAACACCTGTAAAATATGCTTCAAGAAAAGAAAATAACATACTGTTTCCTCGCCAACTAATTCTGCAGACTTCGTCTACCAGCCAAACCTTCAGCAAAATTACTCAGAAAGTAGACAGTCTGTTCAGAAGCTATCGAATAATTCTCTCCGTGGCATCTCACTATGCTTGAAATATCAGTCAATTCTATCTCAGACTACACACACATCTATTTTCAAATAGAAGGTAAAAGGTAGTGTGGCTGTTCTAGATATACGCGTTCTGAAATAAAGTCATTCTTTAATTACATATGTAATTCTTTATACAAGTTTGAACCTAATAACCATGTAGTTATCCTTTGGGTAAATAACCAAACCACAACTATTACATTTTCTAATCGTTTTCGAGAAGAAATTTTTTAAATATGATCTAAGTAATGATTAAGTAATATTGCATTTATTCATTATTCCCTATTTCCTTTTATTTATTTATTATTTTTTTTCTTATTAAACACGGTGTTAATATCAGAGTGACTTCTACTAGACTTTACCAATTAAAGGATTCGAAAGAGTCAGTACAAGTTTGATTTTTGAGGTTTCATTCTCAAAGAATTATTACTATTATTATTATTATTATTATTATTATTATTATTATTATTATTATTGGAGTACCCAGACACAAACTTTGGAATTTCTACACCCCTGAGTAATGTACACTTAATTACACAGAATTTTTTTCATCTAGGTAACTTTATAGTGCCTGCTAAGTACACATGGCGAGAGGTATTTTGCACTAGACCAACCTAGTATTTATAACTACTGCCAATGTGCACCAATCGATATACACATGCACATACATACACACATACATACATACATACATAAAGGAGCCTTTGTTCTAGGTTAAAAACCGGCTCTTTCCCTATTGGCAAGAAATCTTGAAATAAAACTGTACAATGACATACTTACATACTTATATACATGCGTAGATACATACATTCATACATACATATATACATGCATATTTACACACACACATACATACATACATACACACATACATACATAGCGAATATAATATAATTAATATACACATACAAACTTACATATAAATACATGCATATACATACTTATAATAATATGTGTGTGCACGTGTGTGTGTGTGTGTGTGTGTGTGTGTGTATGTATATATATATATATGTATGTATGAATTATTCACTCAAGTGTAAGCAATGGTCGGTGGTTTGATTAGATAAAGCACAACAAACATATGATATTTTCTAGATAATTATATACTGCATGCTAGAATATACGATGACAACGACTTTGATACTAAATCTGGACATGTATATTTTCTGCCAAAGGTTGCAAATTTATTGGATGTCTCATAGGAATCTATGGAATATTCTCAGATTGCTCTTTATAGGGAACATCAAAGGATTTTTCTCTATAGTTATATGACTAGAATTTCGGTATAGATGTATGCAGTTTGACATTTCATTTGTAATTTTCAAGAGTCGTATGTGCCTTTGTAGGATCTTGCATTCCCATGCACAAAGAAACACTCTCACACATACGCAAGCACAAACAAATATAGATGTACTTCTACACACAAAAGCATACACACACACACACACACACACACACAGACAAACGCACACACATATATGAAACTAGATATTCTTACATACATATACTACATATAGAAATATATGCACACACTTAAGTGAAGGCAAATACGCACATATTTATATGTGTGTGTGCATGAGTGCGTGTCTGTGTTAGTGTGTGTGTGTGTATGAGTGCGTGTCTGTGTTAGTGTGTGTGTGTGTGTGTGTGTGCGCGTGGTTGTGTGGTGTATAATAAGTATTTGTGGCAAGAAGGAAACGATCTATTAACATAGAATGGTTCTTATAGTTTATTAGTTTGCATTATTGAAAGGGGATAACAGAAATATCACTGCACCTGTCTAGATCATTTACTATTTCTTCTATTAATGTTGCTCGTTCAAACCTTATCAGTGACCTTTCTCCTGTTCACACACACGCACCCCCCACACACACAAATACAAGGGGGTGCTAGAAGGTTCCTGGTTCTATGGGTCCAGCGAAAGGCCTGGTTGGAGGTTCAAGCTTCCGAGTTCTTTTACAGGGCTTAGAAAAAGTGAAAGACCGTTGCAATAAATGTGTGAATCTGAGAGGGGAATATATTGGTAATAAATAATGGTTAACTGATCCTCTTGCATTTTTTTTACCCGGATTTAGGAACTTTACAACACTTCCGCGTATATATATACATATATGGTTGGCACTCCGTCAGTTACGACGACGAAGGTTCCAGTTGATCCGATCAACGGAACAGCCTGCTCTTGAAATTAAAGTGCAAGTGGCTGAGCACTTCACAGACACGTGTACCCTTAACGTAGTTCTCGGGGGAGATTCAGGGTGACACAGTGTGACAAGGCTGGTCCTTTGAAATACAGGTAAAACAGAAACAGGAAGAAAGAGTGAGAGAAAGTTGTGGTGAAAGCGTGCAACAGGGTTCGCCACCATCCCCTGCCGGAGCCTTGTGGAAGTTTAGGTGATTTCGCTCAATAAATGCTCACAGCGCCCGGTCTGGGGATCGAAACTGCGATCCTACGACTGCGAGTCCGCTACCCAAACCACTGGGCCATTGCACCTCCACATATACATATAGTAAATCCAAAAAAAGAAGAACAACAAACACAAAAAATAAACGAGAGGACGTGGTACATGAAAAGTATTAGCAGACGCTCAGGGAAGGAAAGGAAAATGGTTTAACATTTCGAGCAACGCTTTTATATATACATGTATGTGTGTGTGTGTGTGTGTGTGTGTGTACATGAATGTGTGTCTGTGTCTCTGTATGCGTCTGTGTGTGTATGTATGTATGTATGTATGTATGTATGTATATATGTATGTATGTATATATGTATCTATGTATGTGTATGTATGTATGGATGTATGGATGTACGGTCATAAGGTCTTCGTTTCGATTCCTTAACCGGGTGGTGCCTAGTTATTTGGTTAAGGTAATTCATTTGACATTCGTTCTTCTAGTCTGCTCAGCTGAAAATGAGAGCTAGCATGAGTTGCCTCTCCCTAAGTTCACCCATTGTCAAAAATGGAAAGTACCTATGTCTGCTTCTGACTGAAGACATCGAAAACAGTAAGCGAAAGCATGGGATATGCTTTCCCGTCACATTCGATTCCGAGAAGGTTGCTTCCCAACCACATCATTCCGCGTTCAGTTCCCCTGCGAGGCAGCTCGCACAAGCGTCGTCTGCTATAGCCTAGGGCCAACCAAAACCTTGTGGGTGGATATGGTGGACGGAAAGCCCGTCGTATATATATATATATATATATATATATATATATATATAGCGGTTCGGCAAAAGAGAACGATAGAATAAGTACTAGGCTTACAAAGAATAAG
>NC_068985.1:37461323-37469445 GCF_001194135.2 Octopus bimaculoides
GTGTGTGTGTGTGTGTGTGTGTGTGTGTGCATGAAATGTAATAAATCGTGTTAAAATGTGATTATTGATATTTTACTTAAACTGCTGCAAGGAAATAAACATTTTTAGATGAATCAGTTACTTTTTGCTGAAGCTTTATGAAAGGGAAAGAAAAAAAAAAAAAGAAGCGAAAAGAAGCCTAGTAAACTCATATGATAATAAATATAATAGTTTCTAGTATATCATATGACGAATACGATGCTTTTGGTTACAGAAAAGCATTGAATTTACAGTATGTCATCTGGTAAACATATTTCCGTGCGGCCTTAACACTGCTTGCAATTGAATTCAACAGCAAAGCATACTTTTCATTGAGTTGAGGTACTGTGAATATGCTGAGTACATTTATATACACATTCATACATACATACATACATAATACATACATCTCCAGGAATAAAAGATTGCCACAAAGTACCTGGTGAACAAGAGAGACAGTGACGCTCTGGTAATCCCAAGGTGCAACCGTATGTATAGGCTATGTCATGTTTCTGTGGAAGACATTACGCATGTGATTAGCAGCTGTCCTAAAATGTCATCACAGTACTGTCTCCCTATGCGGCACGATGTTGTTGCTAAAACAATTTACAAAGCCATTCTCAAAGAAGACTGTCCTGCAATAAACTTAGAAAATCCCTGTTATGGAATACATTCAAAAACATCAACTCAAGGAATACTGATGGCATATTCCCATCAAAACGTCTGTCAATGTAACCATATCAGGCCGGATATTGTTGTTTGGGACAGAGAGTCAAAGGTATGTACCATCATAGAGGTCAGCTGCTCTGTAGATATAAATATCTCTTTGAAGATCAAAGAAAAATAGGATATCTGTGAACAACTGCTTCGAAACCTCCAGCTTCTATATCCAGACTATGAATTCATATTCATACCAATAATAATTGGGGCACTGGGTCTTGTTAGTAAATGCTTAAAGAAGAATCTGGAGAAACTGGGATTTTCAGAAAGAGAAATTGACCGGCTGATTCTTAATTACAAGTGCAATCTGTGAGTGGAACAGTAAAAATATGCAAAACTTTTCTCAAGTTCCAAATGAGAATTTGTCTGTGTTAATTACATTCCAAAAATGGAGCCTTGTATCTTTGTTGGAAACCGGCTCCCTCCTCAGTTCAAGATTTATAATAATTAAAAAATAGAAGATACATATATACATACAAACATACATACATACATACATGCATACATACATACATACATACATACATACATACATACGTATAAATGTATGGATGCATAATGTATATACATGCATGTATGTTTGTCTGTATATATATATATGTATATATGTAGCTTTGTGGTTGGGGTGTTCCACACGTGATCGTAGGTATATTTCGATTCTTGTAACGGGTAATGCGTTGTATACTTTGAGCAAGCTACCTCATTTCACGTTGCTTCATCCTCTCAGTTGGCAGAAATGAATGATTCGTCGACGGAACGGCGTACCGTCCAGGGGAGAAATATACATACCACAGAATCCGTAAACCGTCCTTACGACCTGATCGCTTGGGAAAGATCTTTGACTTCTGTTTTTTTTTGTTGTTGTTTGCTTTTTATTTATCATTGCTATCATCTCTTAATATTCTGTATCATAAAGGCGGCGATCTGGCAGACTCGTTACACACAGGACAAAATGCTTAGTGGTATTTCATCCAGTGGTCTTTTGGTTCTGAGTTCAAATTCCGCGGAGGTCGACTTTGCCTATCATTCTTTCAGGATCGATACAATAAGAACCAGCTGCACGCTGAGATCGGTGCAATCGACTCCCCCCCCCTGGCCTCCAAATTTGCTGGCCTTGTGTCAAAATTTGAAATCAATATTCTGAATCATTAAATCTATGGTATTAAATTGTTGGTTATAAACTTGCTTCCTTTTGAATCTGGGTGATGTTATCACCCTAAATATGTGATTTGAGGTATATTAATTTCGCCGTCCTGTTTTGAACCACCTCAAACAGATGTTGGATTTACATATATCTTAGATCCGAGTGTAGCTGCAATTCTTTAAATTCTTATTTTAAATCCCGCCAGAGTTTACTGCGTCTTTCAGTGTTCGGGAATCGATATCGGAAATACCAGTCAACAAACTGATTTATTTCATATTCATATTTTCAATGCATTCCCATCATTGGATTGCGTACAGAAACACATTAAATCTCCATAAATCAGTTCTTCAAACCCGTCCAACATGCGCCTCTATCATAACATAACAGTTCTTCGTATCATTAAGTCAACAGGTTTTTAGTGATCTCCTGAGAGATAATGCATCTGGAGAGTAACATATTTATCACGTAAAGTGTCAAGCCAACTGCACAGAGTTTTACCTTGATAAATGCGCGCGCGTGTATATAGATAGAGCTATTTGTGTGTGTATATATATACATATACATAAATATGTACATACATACATACATATATATTTATTTAATTATTTATTTATTTATTTTGAAGCTATCCTCATCAAAATACAACCTTAGTTGGTCAGGTTATCTCTCACGTACGAGAGATATCAGAATTTAGAAGCAACGTCTCTTTGGCCAATTCCAACAGGGAGGTCAGTTGGAAAGCCACTCTTGCGCTTCAAGCTAAAAGACAATCTAAAGCGATGCAACATTCCCTATTCTCCTTGGGAGAACAACTCATCAGAACGCAGGAGCTGGTGCAAGCCCTGCTTCTCTTCAGTTCAAAAATCTGAGCAAAGTCGGGATTAACTTCGTGCAAGTATGAAGGCATACTGTCACAGCGCTGCACATCTAAATGGAAACCTTACCTGTCACTGTGGTTTTGTAGCACGAGGTAAAGCAGGCCTTGCCGCCCACTCAAGAAAACCCATAGTAAATGATCTACAAACACTCAAGCAAACTGAGTCTTCAACTTGTTCAATTTGCCAAAAGGTTTTACAAGGCATCAGCTGGCCTCAGGACACATAGATGTCTATAGACACATTCATATCTGTACATTCAATCGTGTCCGTAGAACATGATTAACGATTTATTTTACTGTATCATCATTTGTCGTTCACAAGAAGAGAATCCATCATATATATGTATATATATATATTACGGAGATGTACTTGCATAGCAAGTGATTTGATCTGAAATCGTGTACTCAAACAAAGACAACTGCAGCATGGAAGATGTTTGTAAGCCATTTACGAACGCAGAGTGAACAGGTTGCGGTTTCGAAGCGACGAAAATATCTTGACACAAATTGAATTTAAATGTTGAAGTGAAACTAACGGTTTTCGTGTGTTCTTAAATGGCTTGCAAACATCTTCCACGCTGCAATTCTCTCTCTCTCTCCCCCCCCTCTCTCTCTCTCTCTCTCTCTCTCTCTCTCTATATATATATATATATATATATATACACATGCGTGATTACATACATGCATATGTATATATATTTGTAAACACATACAAATATATTTATGTATTTTTTCCTAGCTGTATACATTACCCTCTGTTGCACCAGCGGTGTGCTACGGGAAGTTTTCAGCTTTTTTTTTTTTTGAAGCATTATTTATCTTAATTTTCATCGTCAGAAAAATAGTATTCATTTTTGAACTTTCTCAATAACCATATGTCGTCCTCCCAGTTTCGTTTGTTAGTACATTGTCGCTGATATTTTTAGATTGGTTCATCAAATTAAAAGTGATTGCTAAGTCGATTTTACTATTTTCACATTAACCTTTAGCACACTGTAGGTGCATCATTTCACCATATGCGTTTCCCCCCGTGTAGTTAACAGGGCAGTAGCAGGGGATATAATTCTAGAGAAAATTCAGTATGCTAAAAGTTAAATAATAAGGTGTTATTATAACTGTTATCTTAATCCATCTTTATATTGGCCTGATTTTTTTTACATTAGCCTAAATATTTATATTAGCAAAATCTACAAAGACGTAATCAAAATGTGTTGTCCAATGGTGAGGAGCTATATACTTGACTTCTAACGCCTCGTGCATTTGATGCTTTGTTGCTATGTAAGAAAGTAATATAATTTATGACCCTTCCAAGTTCTCATCTTCCCAAAAGTCTATGCTTGCTCTGGAGGAACTTTTAACCGGAGCAAAATATATGTATAATTCAAAATTAGATCTAAAACAAACAAGCAAAAACAATGATAGACAATGGCACATAAAGAAATAAGAAAAATGCACAAATATCTCTTCAAGTATTCTAAGGCCAATATTTTCTACGGATATGATATTTTCAATATTAGTACAAAATCTAAGGCGGTGAGCTTTAGAACTATTACTGCGCCGGGCAAAATGCTTAGCGGCATTTCGTCCACCTTTACGTTCTGAGTTCAAATCCTGCCGAGGTCGAGATTGTCTTTTATCATTTTAGGGCCGATAAAATGTGTACCAGTTGAAACCTAGAGTTGATGTAATTGACTTACCCCATCCCCCTAACTTTCTGTCCTTGTACCAAAATTTGAACCCAATATTAGGGTACAATCTAAAGCGGTGAGCTGGCAGAATTGTTTCCGCTCCGGGCAAAATGCTTAGCAGCATTTTGTCCGCCTAGTTCAAATTCTGTGGAAATCGAGATTGCCTTTCATTCTTCTTGGGGTCGATGAAATAAATATCAGTCCTAGGGCTGATGTAATCGACTTACAACATTCCCTAAAATTGCTGTCTGAGTGCCAAATTTTGAAATTAATATTAGTGCACAATCTGTTTTATGAGCGAGTCGTCGTCGACTAAGCTGATAGCTCCATCGAGGTTTTACCATTTGGAAGGGTGCTTGGGCATCCCAGAAACGTTAAAAATAACAACTGCCAAGAAACCGTGGCACAGAAAATCCTCCCTTCTCACATACTGAGAGAAGATCAAAGGTGAGTTGTGACAGAGTGCTACAACGGCACCTCTCTATAATCAGGAAGGTCTCCTACCGTCTCAATACATTTGTGCAGTAGATAAATACTTTAGCTTTGAAGAGAATACCAACAACTATGTGAACTGAACTCTTGTCGCTTTTTCTACGCTAATCAAATTCACTTCTGAATGCTTCCATGGTGTCCGAAGTAACATTGGATAAATCCTCATCGAAGACATACCGAGAAATTACCAATCCAGCAGGCATCTCAACTAAGTATCTTGAGATACCAGCTAATTAATGCAAACTGTTGTATATTGACGTTTTATACGTTTTGTTCACATTTAGCTTTCTAACTCCGTTTGGTATGTAACGTAATCTAATCTAATTGTTATGCATCCAGCATATTACAAACCTGTTATAAATGATAGATGACTGTCTGATTTTTCTGCTATCAATATACAATCTAGATAAGTCCACAATAATCTGCATTAGATGATACCAAACAATTTCTTTTGTTTTCTGGACTACTGTATTCAATAGAATTGACAAGAAATCACTGTCAAAATGATTAACATTCTGCTCAATTTATGACTGAATTCAGTACCGTTTAAGCAACCGATAAGACTTAATTAATATCTAATATACTCTCATGAATTCATAGAAATGATCCTGTCTGTTTCTGACTGATCCAGACAGAAGTGCAAGGCTAAGATATATATTTGAATAATACCATGATATCATTTCCTATTCTTTCCTTTTTACCTATTTGATTATGTGAACGAAATGTCACGAGCCTCTGTGGGAAAACGCAAAGTTGTCTCAAATGAGGGAGCATAGAGTAGTAGTCTGTATCATTGGCCAATCGATCGGAGATTTTATGTAGATTTGTTAATAGCTACCGCTTTCCTTCACCCAGATTTCTCCTTGGCAGCCAGTTGCGCTACATAGAGATATATCTACAACACTCCCCAACCCGCCCCACATAAGCTGATTTGATTGATATTATACTAATTGTGGCTGGTATGTCGATTACCTCGAATGGCGTTGTCTAGTCGTAGAATCAAGTTCTGGTCAGTTTAAGTAGCCGTATAAACCAATTAATATCAATCTTTGAGAAGTCTGTATTACAACGTGGAAGGATGGGTGAACGGCTTCAAGTAAGAAGCCGGACATCGGTTGGAAATAAATAAAGAGCGCTCCCCCATCTACTACCCACATCACATACACACACATTTATATATACACATACATATATGCATATACACACACATAACACAGACATCATCACACATACACTTACAATCTCGCCAGTACGTGCGTGTACAAACGTACACAAAGGTCTAGTGACTACACCCTCTGTGGTCGGCTCCGATAACATAATCTCTTTAGAGATCATACGGGCACTTTTATTCCCCGCCTGCCCTCCAAGACATTCTCTAACGTCCCCTGGCCTAATCGCCATTACTCTCTCACTCTCTGTCTCTCTCTCAGTGTCACTATGTCGCCTTGTCCCTCTTTGCGCCGTTTATGTCTTATCTCCCTTTTCTTTCTTATCCACACTTTTCTTCTCTGTAAACCTATTCCTACGTATCGTATTACTTTCTTCAACTAACACACATCTACATATTCATTCACTTTCACTTTTATTTCTCCTATACTACCCTCACTCCCCACGACTGGCACCACTACAACTACTACCGCCAATACCAACACTACAACTATCACCACTTATACAAACCACCATGTACAACAACCATCACTACTACAGCATATCTCCCACCGCTACCCTTGATTTTTTTTCTTTCCTCGACTATAAAAGAAGTCTTTACTACTTCAGACTCCACTCCTCTGGTCTCCTTAATTGAGAGAACTCTTTTCGTTATTTTCGCTCTCTCGCTGCCTCTCATTCTTCCTCCCAAAGACAATCCCTCAAAACTCCCTGTCTGCCTGTCTCTCCCACACACATATAGGTATCATACACATAAACCCTTTCTCTTTTTCTGTCTGTAAGTGACAGGTTTTGCCTTTTTCTGTGCCATTTGTCCGTTCGTTATTTTTGCTATTCCTAATTTTATATCGTTCCATATGCTCTCTTTTTTCATCTCTCCACTGCTTCCCTTTCTCTCACCTTCTCTCTAATGACACACATATATATAAATATATATATAAACAAATACATCAATGCATATGAATAGATACATACATGTATGTATACATATATATATATATATATATATGTGTGTGTGTATAATATATATACATAAATGTATAATATATATATATATGTATATGTATGTATAATATATATGTATAATATATATATGTATAATATATATATATATATATATATATATATATACATATGAATGCGTGCATACACATATGCACGTACATATGCAGCATAAATGTATGTGTATGTGCGGCGCGTGTATCCTATTTTATCCCCGTTCTCCATCTTCCCGCTTTTTACATTATCTATCTATCTATCTATCTATCTATCTATCTATCTATCTATCTGTCTATCTGTCTATCTATCTGTCTATCTATCTATCTATCTATCTATCTATCTATCTATCTATCTATCTATCTATCTGTCTGTCTGTCTGCCTGTCTATATACCTACCTATCTTCCTTATTACCTACCTACCTACCTACCTAGTTACCTACCTGCCTCCCTACCTATTCCCCTTTTCCCCGTTTTGCAGCCATCACTGATTTGTTTCCAACTTGATAATTCCCAACTTGCTCCAATATCTCTTCCACAAAACTACATCCTTTTTCTTTCTTCATCTGAATCATCCACTTTATCAAGAATCTCTGTAATGTAGATTTTGCTTATTAAATGCACCGAAAAGGAAATTATTCTCAGTTGGGTTTCCTAAGGTTAGACAATGCAAATATCTAAAGGATTCCTTCAAATAAACAAAACCTGGCGAATTTCATAAATCTGCATAAACATGCAAACGTCATTTATACATGTATTTCCAATAACAGGGCAAGGGGAACATATACAAATACACAGCCATACACACATTCACATGCACACACACACGCGCACACGCACACACACGCATATGCGCACGCGTGCTCGCATTCACGTACATATACATACACTGATACCAGCACATATATGTGCGTGCATATGTATGCCCTTGTGTATATGTTTGTACATGTATATGTGTGTAATTGCATGTATGCTTTAATTACATCATATATATATATGTGTGTGTGTGTGTGTGTGTAT
>NC_068985.1:37469525-37470888 GCF_001194135.2 Octopus bimaculoides
ATATATATATACACATATATATATGTGTGTATGTATGTATATATTTATACACACGTGTATCTATCTATCTATCTATCTATCTATCTATATATGTATATACAAACATACATACATATATATGTTTGTATGTATGTATGTATGTATGTATGTATGTATGTATGTATGCATGTATGTATGCATAAGAGGTATATATGCTTGTGTATGAGCCTGAATATATACATACAGATATAACTATACACAAAGGCTACATCCATGTAAACATACGATATCTCTGCATGCACAAGGAGGTCACAGCAATGCTACATGTATATTGATAGTTATTGAAATATGCATTAATAAGACATTAATAATGTTACACTCTTCGGACAAACGCATATCGATGCGTATAAGTATCTGCACGCATGCGTCTACTCTGGATGTATGTGTTCGCGTGTATGCGCGTGTATTTATATGCGTGTGTTTATGTATATATATATGTGTGTGTGTGTGTGTGTGTGAATAGCCATGTGTTTTTGTCATACCCATTGTCTTGCTTACAACGTACTAAGCGAATGCAGGAAAATGCATACGTATCTTTTATATATTTCTTAATAGACTGTAGGATGGTTTTTGCAAGGTGACAGATTAATTAAGGCGACATATCTGACCCCTAATATAGTTTATTTATTTGGCTCAGTAATTTATGGTAAAAACCCGTGTAACATAAAAAATGAAACAAGGACTTACAAAGCACAATATTCTATTCTATAGCGTTATAGTGGAGCGTTTGTAGTCAGAACTATCCTGTTAGTTTGCTGGACTGTTCCATGATATGGGGTGTTCATTTAAGAGATGTAAGTCCAAAAGACTTACAAACAATCTTTTCTGTTTTAGTCACAAGGCCTGAAATTTGGGGGAAGAAGGTCAGTCGATTAGATACCCCAGTACGCAACTGGTACTTAATTTAGCGACCCCGGAAGGATGATAGGCAAAGTCGGCCTCGGCGGAATTTGAACTCGGAACGTAAAAACAGGAAATACCGCTAAGCACTTTAACCGGCGTGCCAACGTTTCTTATTTCTTTATTGCTCACAAGGGGCTAAACATAGAGGGGATAAACAAGGACAGACAAAGGGATTAAGTCGATTACATCGACCCCAGAGCGTAACTGTTACTTAATTTATCGACCTCGAAAGGATGAAAGGCAAAGTCGACCTCGGCGGAATTTGAACTCAGAACGTAGCGCAGACGAAATACCGCTAAACATTTCGATCGGCATGCCAACGTTTCTGCCAGCTTACAAACAATATGATATTTCGATTTTAGTTCTTGATGAAATAGCTTATTCATCTCAGTCGGATTAATCAATTGTGCATTAATTACGT
>NC_068985.1:37470969-37472470 GCF_001194135.2 Octopus bimaculoides
TAATGAAATCTTGAAATATTCATCTGTCTATTTTCTATGTATATATATATATATATATATATATATATATATATATATATATATCTTTCTTTTCCTCATGTGACCATCTTTCTTTTCCTGCACGACGTTCCAAGAACTGGACGTCTTCTATCTCTCTCTTATATCTTTTCTCTTTTCAACGAAATTATTTTTCCCGGCGTTCACTATTTTCCTCTTGTTCTGGTCTAACGACACCCCTTGCTTGTTTTCGTTCGGTTTCCTTGTATGTCTCCACTGTCCTCTTTTTGTTCTCAACTTTGGCCCTCCATAAATTCAAAATTTTATTTTGGAATTTATAGGAGCAACTGTCTTCGAAGACTCATATTGTCGCGGAATGCTCGAAATAAAGAAGTAAATAAATAGCCGACAACTGATGAAGGGTCGTTCTCCGTGTTGTTTGTCCTGTTTTCCATTTGAACTCAGAACGTAACGGCAGACGAAATAGCGCTAACGCTCCTGCCAGCTCGCCGGTAACAATTCTGCCAGCTCGCTGCCTTTAAGCCTGTACTGGTTTAAATCTAGGCACAAGTCCAGCAAGTGTGGAGAGAGGGGGGAATAAATCGATTACATCGATCCTAGTGTTCAACTGACAGGATGAAATGCAAAGTCGACCTCGTCCGAACGTGAACTCTCAGAACATAAAGACGGACGAAACGCCGCTAAGCATTTTGTCCGGCTTTCTAACGGGTCTGCCAGCTTGCCATCTAAGCCTCTCTATAGTAATAACAAGCATTGTAGAACGGGCAACTTATTTGGTTAACATTGTTTTCTTTTGGAAATTACGTAATGTTAAATAGATTTTTGAGTACCGCGGATACCATATTAATATTAAGAAGGCTATTTAAACCTGGGTAGAATTTACTGGATTTTGCAAATTACTGAATTTACTGGATTTTGCAAAACTAAATGTAATTAATATTGGATATTTGCAGCAGTGTATCAAAAAGTTTTGAGCAGAAAGGAAAACGTTGGATATATCTTTCATAATGATAATCACTTCAATGTGTACAGAAGAAATATATTGTCATCTTGGGACAAAGAAGACATTTATATATTTTAACAACTTCAAGTAGTCGTTATGAAAAAGAAGTCCACTTATAATAAATGAATAGCAATATAACATGCTTGAAGACCGGTCTCTACAGATACGTATGACTACAGTCTACTTAGTAATATTTGTTCAAGGATATAGCTAATAGTTTAGAAGATGTAAGCAACTTATAATTATTTCTCATACAAAGACGACGAGAAATATTTCAAGAATGTACTCTTACGAGGCTCCTGTCTGCTCTCGAGAAGTTTTAATTACGAGAATGATAAAACTTGTATGTATACATGTATGTTAGTATGCACACACAAAGAAACCCACTTACACATACAAACATGTATTTGAATGTATGTATTTATGCATATATGTATGATGTATATATCTATGTATATAAGTATATATATATATATATAT
>NC_068985.1:37472709-37475603 GCF_001194135.2 Octopus bimaculoides
ATATATATATATATATATATATATATACATACACGCATATAATATATATGTTTATATATGTATATGCATATATGTGTGTGCGTGTGTGTGTAGGTATGTGTGTGGCAAACGACCGAGACATAAACCTAAGAAACGTTTTAGGGATGTTGTCAAAAGTAACCTTAAGGCTCTTAATGTGAAAGATGACGCAAGATAACGCAAGATCAATCGGGTTTGGAAACAAATGACCTACAATAGATGTAAAGCATTTGAAGCTCAAAGAATTGAAGAATCTATCTTGAAACGAGCACTTCGTAGACAGGACTTAACTACAATCCAAGACACTTTTCTGCTTAAAAATTTTATAAGATCTGCAGTAGAGTTTGTTTGTCAAGAGTAGAACTTGCTCGTCATATAAGATCTCATGACAGAATTTATTATTGGAAGAGATGGCCTTCTTCTGTAAAGAAGTGGCAATCATCATATATATATATATATATATACTAGCAGCTAAGCCCGGTTTCACCCGTTCGGTTTGGATGATGTGGCTGTAAAACCTGCTCTGTGTAAGCATTCGACTTATTTAGGGACACTTACGTTAAAAAACAATTTTAGAATCAAAAAATAAACTCAGATACTACGCGAACAAAGATGAACCATCCCACTTCCACTGCGCGCGCGCATACGCCAACACACACGCACACACACACACACACACACAAACAAACACAAACACACACACACACGCACATACACAGATTCACATACCCCCTTTAACATACACACATATATTCACACAGAAACGCTGTTTGATTTATTTTTTTAAGCGTACAATTTTCATCATCCCACTACCAAGTATGACATCACCCCTTCCTTCCTTATTCATATATCACCTCTTCCTTTCTCATTCATAAACACAAGCATATTATTATAGTAGATAATCTCGGTAACTATAGGAGTTATGAAAAAAATAATACGAAGCCCAGCATCACCACCGGATCATTCTACACATCTGTGTAATTTTTCGCGCAATTCCACCCAGCTGTTTGAGCGTGAATCCCAAGACAAGAAAGAATCGCCCATGTCAAATTTATATGTATAGATATATTCATTTATACCTAAGAAGATATATGTATGGCACATAAAAATTGTGTGTGTGTGATTTAGTCAATTAATTAGATCCAATGACTTCATTAGTATTTATGAGAGAAAATCAAAACTGGCCCCGAGTAATGAGAGAAATCAAAACTGACCACATAAAATTTGAACCCAGGACGTAACGTGACCTAGGTAAATATCGCTAGTGTTTAATTAGCACTCATTGTTTTCGAGTCACAGAAACGTTTTCACGACAGCGAGAAGAAAAATAGCAAGATCTACATCTACGCATACAGCAACAATATTAGTTTGTGATACAGGCAGAAGACCACAAATTTCGGAAGCGAGGCAGTTGATTAAATCGACACATATCCTTGATTGGTACTGTGTTTATTGACTTCAGCGAGATTTGAACTCACGTACTAAACAGCTGGTAAATATATCGGCAGGCATATCGACTGATACTTAAACGATTCTGTCAATCCACTGCTCTTATGAATAGTTACATGTGCACATGGATAGAAATTTCAGCGAAAGGGTTTAGAGGACTATGTCGACCCCAGCCTTTGAGTGGCAAGCTTTCAGTGGCAAGCTTTGAATGAAAGGCAAAGTTGATACGGGCAGGAATTGAAATCAGAATGTAAAGGAAGTGGAACAAATACTACAATGCAATTTGCCCGATGCCATAAAGATTCTGCCAATCCAAAATAACAATAAGTATGTATAACATATATAGCTTAATGGAAAGGAGTTCCTAAGGGATCAGCGAATGTGCAAGAACTAGAAGGCAAATCTCTTTCAAACATTGTTGTTGGCACTCAGTCGCTTACGACGTCGAGGGTTCCAGTTGATCCGATCAACGGAACAACCTGCTCGTGAAATTAACGTGCAAGTGGCTGAGCACTCCACAGACACGTGTACCCTTAACGTAGTTCTCGGGAATATTCAGCGTGACAAGGCTAACCCTTTGAATTACACGCACAACAGAAACAGGAAGTAAGAGTGAAAGAAAGTTGTGGTGAAAGAGTACAGCAGGGTTCGCCACCATCCCCTGCCGGAGCCTCGTGGAGCTTTAGGTGTTTTCGCTCAATAAACACTCACAACGCCCGGTATGGGAATTGAAACCACGATCCTATGACCGCGAGTCCGCTGCCCTAACCACTGGGCCATTGCGCCTCCACCCTTCAAATATAGTACCGTCTTTAACAAACGTAAACGAAAAATTGGTTAATGTAGCTATGACCATCTCATTTCCTCGTTATATAATCGGGTGGTCACAACGAGAGAACCTTTTGGTCATAGGTCTTTTCAATGAAGACTGACATCAGGCGAAAACAAAAAACAACAACAAAAACACCCACGGCAAAAACATATGGGTGTCACATTGAAATAATTTCTTGGTAGGTGATGATAGAGAAAAACAAGGAGCAAATGAAAAGAAAAAGAAATATTACTGTAGTAACCACAACACTACCAAAAATAAAACATAACTAATAAAAACATTTGATAAGTAGTTATTAAGGAGATAAAATTGTAGAGAAAGATTTAGAGGGGGAATAAGGCGAAACATAATAGATGAGATACTAACAATAAAGAAATTGTTTTGATATTTATTAACAGCTGGTTTAAATGAAATCTGAAACTCGTAAATCTCAGTTTAAATTGCATACACACTTAAACGTGTGCGGTAACCCTTAGAATATTTACGCATACATTCTCATCAGGGACCTCACAAGGATCTCATCAGGGATCTCACATAAACTCAACACATTAACTCTCTCTCTCTCTCTCTCTCTCTCTCTCTCTCTCTCTCTCTC
>NC_068985.1:37476543-37480218 GCF_001194135.2 Octopus bimaculoides
ATATATATATATATATATCCAATTATTCATATATGTATGTAAATTTATGAATAAGTATTTACGCACGTCCACTCAGCAAGCAAAAAGGAGTAGTAACTGTCTTTCAAATGGCTAACCTTGTCACATTCTGTGCCACGCTGAATCTCCGTGAGTGTCTGTTGAGTGCTCGGCCACTTGCACGTCAACTTCACCAGTAAACTGTTCCATTGGTCGGATCACCTGGAGCACTCATCCTCATAACCGACGGAGTGCCAGTTTTTGTTAATTTTTTTATGTATGTTTGTATTATATTTTGAAAACCTTGCTATAGGTGATGGCATTGAGAAAGTTGACGTTACGATACGTGAATATTGTTGCCTGAACGGCCGTGAAGTTGCCGTTGAGATAAACATGTGTAAAAGAAATTGAAGATGTATCACGTTACGGGCATATTGCGTAGTGGTTAAGAGCGCGGGTTACTAACTCTAAGATTCCGAGTTCGACTCCAAGCAGTGACCTAAATAATAATAATAATAATAATGATAATAATAATAATAATAATAATAATAACAACAACAACAACATCGAAAAATACCTTAGGAATGAGAACCCAGGTTCGAAATTTCCCCAAGACACCTGAAGAAGGCTGGAGGGTATATCAGCCGAAACGTTGTGTTAGCAACAAACAAGATGAGGACAAACATCCGCCGAATGTAAATAATGTGAATAATGTATCACGTTACTGCAAAATGTGTGCTGTGTCTGATGACAAATAAAAAGAACAACAACAGATTCACAGATAAAGAGCTGTTTGTTTAATGATATGAATACTCTCAAGAAGTGCTATGATAGATGACGAGCAACAGTGAGTTGGATCATCGTAACTGCGACCAAGAATGCATATCAGAGTCACTCAAATTCTTTTCACTGTAATCATAATTTTGGTCTACGCGGTCAGACGATCACTAAAGGGATTTATTTGGAATTTCTCTGGCATTTGAAAGAGGCAATGCAAAGGAAGGACATACACACAAACACACAGACAAACAGACAAATGCACACATACACAGATAAAGCACACACACACACACGTATATAAATGAATATACGCTCTCGAACCAACCTTATATTGAAACAGTAAGACGCATTTATAATAATTATACAAACGTGGGTGAGCACTAGCTATAATAGTTTGTCTCAGAGACACTTCTCAAAGACGTTGAAAACACGCAGCTACATTCATAACACCAGGAGATCGGCGGACAGAGTGTTTCGAATTTATTTGGTCTCCTCAGTGACTAATGCCTGGGATAGCCTATGCTAATCTCTAAACAGCGTAATAGCCGAGAAATCTGCTTTTTATATGACAACTAAGTGTTTACTCTATCGTTTGGAAAAAGCAATCTTTTGGGTTAACTCTGACGAGCGGTCAACAAACTGCGAAATAGTTGGTCAAGACTGTTTACACGCTATTTTTAAACACATATGTATTCTTCTATTTTAGAAATTTAAGTCATCAGATTGCAGCCAAGATTGTACATCCCTTTCAAGCTTTTAAGCCGAGTGCAGTTACCCAGTACTTTCTCCAGTTTGGCACATAATTGTCTGTATTCAGAGTTGTATTTATTTTCTTTCACTCAGTACCAAAGCCACAAAAAAATATCCATTTATAGTTAGTTAACTATAAGCTGCATAAGCACACATATATCTGATGTAATACATCAAACACTCGAGACGATTATAGAACATAATTACCCGCACGACCGCTATGTATAATCTTTGTTCTCTCTTGTACGCACTTTTATAAATGCTTGAACTTCGCTCTGTGTGTACAATTGTACGAGTGCATGCATCTCTCTTTATCTACGTTTCTTTCTCTCTCTCTCTCTCCATGTGTGTGTGTGTATGTGTGTGCTTTTGTATATTTGTGTGTGTATTTGTGTGTGTGTATGTGTATGTATATATGTGTATGCACGTGTGTGTGTGAGTGTGTGTTAGCTAGAAAGTGGAACAAGAGTATATCATAGTTCATTAATACAGTGGCACCATTTAAAGAGTACAACTTAATGTAATGTGAGATTAATTATTTATTTTCCCATGCAGTATATAATACAACAAGTGTATAGAAATATACTTATTTTTGCAGTTAAAATTACATGTGGTTAAAAATCCTATTTAATGATATTATATTCTGCAAGTAGACCATCACTATTTCGAAACCTCAGGAGTGTCTTTAACGATTTGAAATCCATATAATCCGTCATAAGATAACTTAATCCAATAACTACAATTCGAACGAACCTCCAAATCCGCCAGAAATAGCAGACAACTACACTATGTTGATAGAAGAAGAACACAACAGATAATATAGTCGGAGATTCTTTTGGAAAAGCGGTGTGGTCGTGGTAGGAGCGGCTTTTATTATAGGTTTGCTGGATCAGGGCTGAAAAGGTGTTTAACAGGAATAACAGCATGTGCAGGTTTAACTTAAAACAGAATTTTGGAACACGGGGGTAGATCATGAGACCGAGTAGCCACATGCTGGGGTGGGGATAAGTGTTTTCTCGGCCTAGACTGAAAATCCGGACAAGATCCACCCTCATGCACCCGAAGTTTCGAAACTGACAATCTCTGTCTTCCTGTCTCTGTCTCTGTCTCACTCTCTCTCTTGCACTAACTTTCACACACACACACACACACACACACACACACACACACACACACACACACACACACACACACACACACACACACACACGCACACACACACACACACGCACACGCATACACACACACATATATATGTACCTATATTAGGATCAAGTGTCTCACTCTACCCCATAGCATCCTTTAATTCTCTGTTACACACACATACATACACATGACATACACACACACATATATATATAACATATACATATACACGTTATAAGGACGTATGTATATTTAACAACATATGTAACCAAACATTGATTTACAATGACATAAATAGCAGATGTTTAAGAAAAAATGACGGAAGGGGAGTATTTTAATAAGCAGGAAATGATTTTTAAATGATATTACTTATCTATTCTGAAAGTCTTTAGTGGTTTTGAATAAAAAAAAAAATCAAAACAGCAACATAAGAACTACTTGACTTGGTTTTTATGGGTGCTTCATAATGGTGGGGGTTACGTTGGAGCTAATGATAAGATGTATGAGAAAATATATTAATGGTATTAATGATAATAATAAACGTAATCTTGATAATAATGATATATACACTTTTATGATTTTCTTGTTATTAGAAGCTATGTGAAATATAAGCTGACACAAACTCTTAGCCAAGCCATTAATTGTGACAACAGTCAATGGCTTCTTAATTTGCTAATATCAGTAACTAATATCAATTAAGGATGCCCGAATGCTCATACAAAATCACACACAAACTTCTGTATACACACACGCGTGCGATAGCCACACGCATATATACATAGTCATACGCCACACGTTCTATTCGGTTATACCTATTTATAAGCAAGTAAAGGAATACACAAACACATGCACGCACACGCACACAAACACATATATATAAATAGACACACACACATATATATATAGATATATACATACACAAATATATATCTACATATATACGTATATATATGTGTATATATATATGTAAGTATATGTGTATATATATATATATATATATAT
>NC_068985.1:37480385-37483856 GCF_001194135.2 Octopus bimaculoides
TATATGAATATGTTGAATATGTTATCTAAAAGCTTTTTAATAAATATTACGTCAGTTTAACTAAATGTCTATCAAATTAACTGGAACTGTCTCTTATCCTCTTATCCAACGTCGCTGAAAACTTTTGAGTTTCCAGTGCTGGATATTAAGACTGGCCGCTGCTGAATATTTCTTTTCTTTTCTTTTTCCATTTAAAAAAAAAACAAAAACAAAATAAAACAAGACTCTAAGCTATCAGTTTCAATTTAGTATTCTCTATGTCTTTTAATCATTCAAATGAAAATACATCTATATATTTCACACACAGAGAGGGAGAGGCCTATATAATTTTTATATAAAAAAAGAAATATTGTCAATGACTTTCAAGTTTCCGTTTCTCTGCGGTTGCCGCATTGTCTGGTGCGGTAGACTACTTAGCAGAATTTGTTGCCTTCAATATGACCTTGGATATGAATCGATCTCAAGATTTTTGCAGAAAATTCAGAGTTCGGTTTATGACTTCCGCATTGTCTGACATAACGAGGGTAACCTGCCGCAAAGTCATATAATAAGGCCTTGGCATTTATACGCAGACATTAACTGAAATAGTTTTCTCTATGTGAAAAATAGAATAAATTAGATCGCCATCGCTTATGACGGCGAAGGTTCCAGTTCATCCAATCAACGGAACAGCCTACTAGTAAAATTAAAGAGCAAGTGGTTGAGCACTCCGCAGACACACGTACCCTGAACATAGTTCCCAGTGAGATTCAGCGTGACACAGAAAGCGACATGGTCGGCCCTTTGAATTACATATAAAACTCATTTTTGCCAGCTAAGTGATGTCTTGCAAACAACTTGCACATGCAAGTGCTACCAGTCGAGAACTCCGCATACCGGAAGCCAGCAAGTGCATGGGGTCATCAGGAGAGAATGCGCGCCGTTTCGGGGCCTACCTCTCGACGGCATCAATGCGCACCGGCAACGTGAAATAAAACGTCTTGCTCAAGGACACATCGTGCCGCCGAGAATTGAGCTCACGGCTTGAATATGCTTTACCAATAAGTCAAGGGCCCTTACCACTTTGAAAATAAATATTATGCATATCAAACAACGAATAACGTAGCGATAGGTATGGTGCATCATCTGTTGGAAACAACGTGTTCTATTGCGTTAGTGTAAAACAGAATTTGTATTACTATTTTATGAAATGCTGCTTTATCTTAATCTCTGTTCTTATCTTTATCTTAATATGTTCACCAAAATTCATGACAAGATTGGCAATTTATATTATAGGTATTGTCCATCTGGTGTCCTCTCTACAATAGATATCTATTGATCATATTTTAGAAAACTACTTGTATAGTCCAGTGTCTTTATACTACGAAATACTAATATCCGTTATGATAAAGTAGTATCGAAACCGTGACTTCATTATTTGAAGTAAACTTTTTAAACTCTCCTCCTTGGCAACGATCATAAATATATAAAACAGGCTCTCAAACATACTAAAATATATGTACTATAATCTAATTTAATGTACACTACAACATAGAGTGTCAGTTACTGAAATCGGCAGAGTGGTAGACAAAATATGTGATGATATTTCGTTACGTATCGTCACGGTCTCTTTTCACGTATCAATTGTACATGCCAGTGATCCTACGAAGGTCGATAGAATGAAGTACTGTGGTTAAAATAAATGTGTGCCTGTGTCTTTGTAAAAAACATTATTACACGATGCTGGTTAGTTTTTTTTTTTATATTTATGCACTTCACATGGTTTGCTGAATTTTCTAATTTCTTTTTTTTTTTCCTCTTTCATTCTTCGATGAAATCTTTTTGTTGGTACATGCAGGTTAAAAAAATATATACGACATATTCTGAAAGGATACACAAATTGTTTTCTTTACAGAAAAAAAAAAACTTTGATGGAAACATTGGAAAACTCTTCTTGGAAAAAAAAAAAGCTTTAACAGCAAAAGGTTTTGCCAAAAAAATTATCACCAATTTCCTCGATACTGGATTTTGGGTTTTTGTATCTAAAAGATCATGCATAAGTTAAGGAAAGCATAATCATCGATTCACCTAAATACAATTTTTCTAAATTAAAGCAAATGAGAACCAAATCTCTCCCCAGTTTCACTCTACCATCTGAAAGTATATCTGACCAAAAGTCTGCATTGACTTATCTGTAACGTTTTTCATCAAAAATATGATTAATCAAACATGGAACAAAGCAGCTGTTACAACGAAAGCTAATGATGGTAGGATGTCGTAGGACTTTCTCTTCAGCCTGCAATAAACGGTAGCTAAATATCCATGAAATTGCATCATGCTTTCTTTGAAAAAGAAGGGTCCTTTCAATAATACAAACCATTATGTCTCACTAAAAGATATAATATTTTAATGCTTTTCATCATTGGTCCTCTCGAGCAGAGCTGCTCTGAGCGCTAAATACCACTACGAACCTACAACGGAGCCTTGCGCAGTCATTCGACCGCTAGTAAATAATAGAAGAGCGATACACTGCTTAATATAGAACTAGTTCCCTTATGTTTGAATAGAATTTGAAGTTAGCAAGTTCTGAGAAAGGATTTTCTATGCGTAAAGGAACAAATTTGAAAGCAGGATCAAAATGTCGGCATTCATTAAATTAGCTGAGTTACAAGTGAACAATATCGAACCAATGGAGAGACTTCAAGCTTAGTCGCTCGAAAAATTATAACTAAATCTCTCTTAAATCCCACTCAAACGTAGAAGAAACTGAAAATTTGAGAAATCTGTGTAAATGTAATCTTAAATTCTTTATGCCTCAATAAAAGATAGGATTGTTACAGATGGAAAGTTTTCTGTGTATTGCCGCTCGATCAGCGCTACGCAGGAGTTAAACACAGACAACCATAAAATATAATCATTTGATACAGCTTTGTAACAGTGAAGAACATAACTGGGTCAACTTCATCGTAATTCAGGAAGCTCGTACAGGAAAACTAATTAAGAAATTATAATCTATAGGAAATTAAAAACAGTACATATTTGGAGTTTATTTTAAAGTATAATTTTTTACTTGTGGAGGAAGGAAAAAGTCGAAATATCTAGATACTTGCTGAGTTCAAAGAATTAACAAGTTGCATTGCTTTTCTTTTACCCGTTCTTTATTTCTTAACTTTTCTTACCTTCGTGTACATAAGTACGTACGTACATACATACGTATGTATGTATGTATGTATGTATGTATGTATGTATGTATGTATGTATGCATTATGCAGGTAGGTATGTAGGTACAGATGTATTTATGTATGCACACATACGTATGCATGTATATTAAATTACTAGTGCGTTAACAGTGTTTCGTTGCTTTGAATATATTACGGAATACATTTATTCAAGAGAAAAAACCTAATCGGCAGCATGACAACGCCTGCCCTCATATCGCCAATATGACCAAGGAAGCCATTCAAACGCATGCCTGGGAAGTGCTGCCACACC
>NC_068985.1:37484213-37486906 GCF_001194135.2 Octopus bimaculoides
TATACAAATTTACTATTTGCAATGAGATAAAAAAAAATCCAAGGCAGTGAAGATTTTAGAACATTTATAAATAGAAGGTCTTACAGCTTTTTCCTGGATATCTATATCCCTTCATCAGAGACGGTGTGAGAAGATTTTATATATATATCTATATATATATATATATAGATATATACAAGCATGCCCACAAGCCACAAACAAGCAGACTCTTACGTAATACCCGCATCCGTACTCATTATAATATACAACAGAACATATCTATCTATATTTTTTAGCCAACATTGTGTGCTATGACGATTGGAAACAATTCGAAAACACTTAAACGCCTAAAGCCCCACGAGGCTCCGGTAGGGAGTGGTGGCGAATCCTGCTGTACTCTTTCACCACAACTTTCTCTCACTCTTTCTTCTTGTTTTCTTGTACCTCTATTTCAAAGGGCCAGCCTTGTCACACTGTGTGTCACCCTGTATCTCCTCCGAGATCTACGTCAAGGGTACACGTGTCTGTGGAGTTCTCAGCCACTTGCACGTTAATTTCACGAGCAGGCTGTTCCGTTGATCGGATCAGCTGAAACCCTCGTCGTCGCAACCGACGTAGTGCCACGATATATACTCTTTTACTCTTTTGCTTGTTTCAGTCATTTGACTGCGGCCATGCTGAAGCACCGCCTTTAGTCGAGCAAATCGACCCCAGGACTTATTCTTTGGATGCCTAGTACTTATTCTATCGGTCTCTTTGCCGAAACGCTAAGTTACGGGGATTTAAACACACCACCATCGGTTGTCAAGCGATGTTGGGGGGACAAACAAAGACACACAAACATATACACACATATATATATACACATATATATGACAGGCTTCTTTCAGTTTCTGTCTGCCAAATCCACTCACAAGGCTTTGGTCGGCCCGAGGCTATAGTAGAAGACACTTACCCAAGGTGCCACGCAGTGGGAATGAACCCGGAACCATGTGGTTGGTAAGCAAGCTACTTACCACACAGCCACTCCTGCGCCTATATATATATATATATATATATACATATACATACATACATATGTGTGTGTGTGTGTGTGGATGTATGGATAGGATAAAATGTAAATCAGTCTTAGCGGAATTTGAACACAATATAAGGTATAAAACTAGAAGAAATGCCACTAAGTATTTTATCCGGTGTGGTTAGAATTCTGCTACCAAGCCGACTTGAAGAAACTCAGTAATAATGGTCCACATTTTCGATGAAACTGCATTATTTTCAAGTAATATGAAAAACAATTATGTTTTTTTTAAAAGCAGATAAATATCAAACATCAAACGTAAATACCTTTTCCTTACAATGAAAATAATTTTACTATGCACGAAAATAAAATTAATGAATTAACACAATGAGTCGCTTTTGAATGCATAGAATTTTACAAACCGTTATGACTAAAGGCTTGGTAGGAAAAAAAACTTGATAGTGAATAATTGATAATATTCAGACAAGAAAACAATATGTTTATAATATATTTGATATTTTTATAAAGGAAAATTTACCTTCTGATAATAAGATACCTAAAAATGTTGAATAATTAGTTATTTTGGTATCTTTCCTAATGGAGTATTGCTGAAATCAAATTGTTTGGGAAATACGAAGAAAAGCTGTATAGTTAGATGAAAATAATTGAATTTTAAATTTATTTAAATGATTTATATGACTATGTCAAAATGGCATTTAATTGAAAATTTTTTTCCCGTTGAGGAAGCATTGTAGAAAACTGCAAAAAAAGAAAACAATGAATACAATTACAATATGCTTTGTCAAAGTAGGGGACGGCTTTACGTTGAAGAATATTATTTGTGGATTTAAAGGAGCAAGTTTAACAATTGAACACAAATCATACTTTATAACTATCAATTTGTTAACGAACTGACTTCAGGAAATCCCGTTACCATATGTCAAGTCATGGACGAGAAGTCACCGATCCACATGACCTTTAGGTGTCCATATAAGGTTTTGTTAAAATTTATGTAAAATAAATTGGTTATAGCTCAACAATACACAAAACATTTTAACATTTTTTACACAATTCCTAATAATATTTAATTTTAAAAATATAACAGGATTCTTAGAATACCAAATGGTTATGAGGGCCCACCCGAGTAAAACAGGAATCAAAGGGATCCATAGGACAAAAATTGGTTGAGAGCCACTGGAATAGATGTATATCAATAATAACTCATTATTAGTATTGTCGAATTTTATTAAAATTTCCTAAGTGCATTAAATAATCGCTGACCGGCGAACACTGTTAGAATTTTAGTGATGCAGTTTTGGTTAAATGTTGGTCACGCGTCACTACATGCGTGGACTTGTGTGTACATGGTTCATATTCTTGCATGTGTGCGCCTGTATGTATGTCGGAACATCAGAATCATACGCATTATTTATACATAAAGTAAGCGAAGTATCAACTGTTAAGGCACGTGATTATGCCAGTATTATATATATGAATGATGAAATGCAAATCTTTTGGTTAATTTCTGTGTAAGTGTATCTCTGATACACTTATAAAGTTAATCTATTTTACAAGGGTCAATGAATGGCTACTAATTTCATTTTTACCGACTCGTTTCACTCACGTTTTCTATACTACTACTACTACTACTACTTCCATCACCAAAACCACTACTACCACCACCACCCAAAACCAC
>NC_068985.1:37487264-37490482 GCF_001194135.2 Octopus bimaculoides
TATATATATATATATATATATGTATGTATGTGTGTGTGTGTTTGTCCCCCCCCCAGCATCACTTGACAACCGGTGGTGGTGTTTTTACGTCCCCGTAACTTAGCGGTTCGGCAAAAGAGACCGATAGAACAAGTACTAGGCTTGCAGGGATAAGTCCTGGAATCGATTTGATCCACTGAAGGCCGCTGCTCCAGCATGGCCGCAATCAAATGACTGAAACATGTAAAAGAGTAAAAGAGTATATGTACACACAGACACACACACACACGCACACACATATGCATGTATATATATATATATATATAACAATGGCCGAAATATCTGCTCTTTCTCTCCCAAGAAGAAAGACTGCTTTTTGAATGTCAGTTCTCACTTCTTTTCATGGCATACACATTACGCAGAAGTTTCAAACTTTACAAAAATAGCTGAATCAAGCTATGTATGATTAATTGAGTTTACCGCACTACATTTATACAGGAAGAGCAAATTGAATTTTTAACTGTATGGAACAAAGTTTTCCAAACTTGAAATTTCGATATCCACATTTTCATAAATATGATATAATATTCGTAAAGATATTGGCTTCTCTCTTTATGGTTTTATTCGTAGTTCTTAAGTTACAAGCTTCCATGTCGTTTGTTCATCCCAGTAAGTATCATTCGTGGTCAGTGTCCCGTTTAGCAGCAACGTGACCTTCATTAATATCTTAGTCATCGGTTGGTTGCACATCTTCACCGCCATTTTGCAATTTAATGAGGTTTTGTTAAGTTGTTGGTTAGGATAAGGCGACCTGTGGAGTAAAGATAGGGTAAAATTATTAACAATTCGTGACTGATCAGATTTGGCGAGAAAAGATACAGACGGCGGGATTTGCTACCCAGTCTCCACCTACGTGTCTGTGCGTGTGTAAGATTGTATGTATTTATGTAAGTACGTATATACGTATGTGTACATCTGTATGCATGTATTATGTATATTTGAGTTTATGTATCTCTGTATGTGTGTGTGAACGTATGTGTGTGTGTGCGTATGTATTATGCATGTAAATACATGACAGGGCACACTGGAACTGAATAATTGAGTCTTACTGTCGCACATATGTGCGTAGAAACATCTCATACACAAACGTATACACAAACACAAATAAACACGCACACACCTTCACACACACACAACACACACACACACATACGCACATGCTCATATATTCACATGGTTGCATAAATATATGTTCATATATCCGTATATGTAACTGTTTGTATTGGCATATATGTACATATAAGTGCACGTGTGTATATTTATGTATTTCAGCGTCCATATCATAAGCCTCATCCTCTCCCAGTCAGTGTTTCAAATTTCGTGTCTGACAGAGAAACATACCCTTGGAAGTCTGCAGCATCGCGTGTCTCCGGAAATTCCTTTCACGTACGTAGATATCTTTGGCTGAACCAACACCGCCAGTAGAAGTATTCAATCTACACAATATATGCATTAGTTGTGGTATCCTGGTGTCTGACTCGCGTTCTTATAATATAGTCTTCTCGTCTAATATATAATGAAATTGTATACAGTGCTCAGGCGCACTGCAACTAAGAAAAGGGGACAGGGTGGCATCAGGTGAACTGTTGACGAATTTTAGGAAGGCGTTTATTCTATACTTCAGTAATTCTGAGCGTGAAAAAATGTTTCCGAAAGTCAATGGTGCAGTTTGTAAAAAAAAATTTGTAAGCATGTCTACGAGTGTTTTGACATATGGTATTCGAAAAAGGTGCCAATAGTCAACATCTCGCTGATTTATCAACGAAGCAGTTCAAAGACCAGCTAAAGACTACCTTGAAGACAGAGCGGCGTCAATACTTCACAATTGGGAGATGTCTTTACATAACGTTCGCTGTATCAGTTTCTCAGTTCGATGAGGATTGAATGAAGATATTGAGAAATTCACTCATCGCTATCAGAAGAAGGGAGAAGGCTTCATGTACGCAGAGTAACACTTGCTTACTTCAACTCGCCTGTGAAGGGAGCTGTATAAAAATGAATGTACAATAATCAGAAATCTACGACTAATGGCGAAGATGACCATCATTAGATCCGTACAACAACCATATACGAACAAAGCAAATGAGCAGATCTGTCTGTGTGCATATTCATATAGCCATACAAAAAAACTTATTTCTTATTTTCAAACATTTTCTAGGTTCAAATTGAAAACTGATACAGAATGTTTTTCATGAAAATCATCTTGCTTTCATTTTCATAACTGAAAATTTAAAACCATCAACGCAACCATGGTAAGGTTTCTTAATTAAACACTGACATGAATCATAGGAGGCTGTGCTGGGTTAACGATTGTGCTTAGGTGTGCTTAAGCACATGGCCTCGTTGACCAGGTGGGGAGGCATCTTCTTGCCCCCCCCCCCATTGTTTTACGATGAATTTCCTGAGCTTGTATGCCTGACTGTCAACGTAAGGGTCCTCATAATTTAACTAGCACAGGGCCTCATTTGTCCTAAATCCGGCACAGACAAGAGATAACATTTATCACCACATGAATGTGGACGTTCTGTTACGAGAAACTATGCTGCGGTAGATACCATCAGAAAAACTCTCTGGTTTTTGGTTTTAAAAAAAAAACACTTTTGTTTAAGTCGCTAACGGAGAGATACATTCCTGCCACTTCCAGCATCGTGGTGGAACACTTGATGAAGTTTATTCTATGCAGTTACTCAAACCGTTGCAAAGAAAAAACAAAAACAAAAAACATTCACATATTACATACTATCATCGCTAAAGCATTCATAGAAACCTTATGTGTGGACGACAATATCTGAATGATTTTGATCATAGGTCCGCTCCCCTACGGAGGAACTACGGCCCAACAACGCCACCAAAAAACTAACACTTCAACATACTAAAGGACAGGAGTGAATTTAATACGGTAGCACAAGGAAAAATCTGTCAATGTCATTAGAATGATAGTATTAATGATAATGATCGTCAAGATTCTGGTGGATATACTCGATGGATAGGAATACCAAATGTAATGTTTATAACTCTTGTGAAGAGAGAACAAATAGATATCTTTCGAACGGCAGTGGTTTAGCTTATCAGCTAATCGAAGATTGCTTACATCAAATTAGCCGCGCTCACAAACATACGTTTAAATATAGATATATAGGGAGAGAGAGAGAGAGAGAGAGAGAGAGAGAGAGAGAGAG
>NC_068985.1:37490829-37491588 GCF_001194135.2 Octopus bimaculoides
TTATATTACATTAATCTTAATCTTAATCTTATTTCGGCCAGAGTTCTTTCGTCACACTTCTGTGACCTCATCAGTGGTCCTTTGTTTCCTTCTTTCTTATGTGTGTCTCACATATATATATATATATAATTAAAAAAACACAAAAAACAATAACAAAAAAAAACAACAAATGAGGACGTGATACGGATAGTGTTATTGGACCGAAACTTCAAATGAAGGAATGAAATTGTAAGCATATTGCGAAAATTGTTTTACATAAATATATGCACGCACATATACACAGGCATACACGCCAACAAAAGTCACACGATCACAATATTTCTATAGGCAAGTTCTTATGCGTGGGGGCGATCTGCGTGGGCGAAGTATGCGTGTGAGGGCGCGTGTGCGTGCGTGCGTGCGTGCGTGTTTGTGTAAGTGAGCATGTGTATGTGTGAAAAACCGATTTTGAAATCTCTCAATTTTGCCGCAAGTACAAAGCACTAACTATATATGTATGCGTGTGTATATGTGTGTGTGTGTGTTATTTCTTTACTACCCACAAGGGGCTACACACAGAGGGTACAAACAAGGACAGACAAACGGATTAAGTCGATTATATCGACACCAGTGCGTAACTGGTACTTATTTAATCGACCCCAAAAGGATGAAAGGCAAAGTCGACTTCGGCGGAATTTGAACTCAGAACGTAGCGGCAGACGAAATACCGCTAAGCATTTCGCCCGGAGTACTAACGGTACTGCCAGCTCGCCGTCTTGT
>NC_068985.1:37496104-37496744 GCF_001194135.2 Octopus bimaculoides
GGAAATTCAGGTTGGATATTGCTTGAGTCCTCCTGGTGGGGTGGGTGTCAGTGGGTTGTCTAGGACCATACATAGTTAATTCTATAATGCTATGATCTGAGAGAGATGTGGGCGTTATTTTCACATTATGGATTAGGCTCACATTGTTTGTGAAGCAGAGATCCAAAATATTGCTTCCCCTGGTTGGTTGGAGTATCACTTGTTCCATGAACAGCATGTTGGATAGTTCTAGCAATGATTTTGCCTGGCTTTGTTCATGCAGTGACATTCCAGAGAAGATGTGACCTTCAAGCAATTTAACATTTTGGAGTCAGGACCTCTTCTATGCGTCTGAGGCTGTCCTCAAATTTACCTTCCTGCTTTGCGGTATTTGGTGGACGGTATGTTGAGCATACAACTATATCAATTTGTTTTATGTGTACTATTAAAGTATCACATACAGAGTTTGAGTGTGATAGTAGTAGTAGGGGTGTGACATCTTCTTGGATGTACATTGCAACTCCCCCATGACTTCTATCCCTTCTGTCTGTTCGGAGTACGGCATACTCTGGTATATTTATCTCCGCATCTGCTATATTAGGTGTTAGATGCGTTTCGGTAAGCACCATGCATATTGCTTGATTGCATGTTACTAGGTCTT
>NC_068985.1:37497427-37498643 GCF_001194135.2 Octopus bimaculoides
TCTGTGTGACGTGTTTGGGCTTGAAGCCTGTTTGTGTTTACTGTCTTCTTGTCTGTTCTCCTGTCTTTGTCGTTTGTGGTGCAGCGTTGACTGTATTCACCATGGTCATTGCATCCCTCATCAGTGGCTACAGCACTGGTGGCATCTGCCTTGTCTTGGTGATCCGTTTGGTCCTCCTGAACCTGAGCACAGTGTGCAGGGTCTTCACTGTCCATTTTTGTGTCCGTGTCTCTCATAATGCCTTCTCGGAGGTCAAGGTGCTGTGTATGTATGTATGTATGTATGTATGTATGTATGTATGTATGTATTTCTACATATTAGATATCACGTATTTTCATTTAGTTTCCGTGCTGTGGGGATACATCAGTGTGTCTTAGCATATCAGTTTTCTGTCAGAAAATGCTGTTATACTCTCGCTCTATTTCTCAAGTAGGACGCGTTGTGAGTGGCACTATACGATCCTATTTATGACACAACATAAATGTTCTCGTTGGAAAGAACGGAGAGACAGAAAGACAGAGAAAGAGAGAGGAAGAGAGAGAGAGAGAGAAAGAGAAAGAAATACACACACACACACACACACACACACACACACACATACACATAATGGTTTCAAATTTTGGCACAAAGCCACCAGTTTCGAGGGACGGGGAAATCGATAGCTTCGATCCCAGCGTTCAACTAGTACTTATTTTATCGAGCCCAAAGAGATGATAAGACTAGTCGTGGTCAGTGGAATTTGAACTCAGAACGTAAAGACCGACGAAATCCCGCTAAGCATTTTAGCCATTGTGCTAACGATACTGTCAGCTAAACACCTTATCTATCTATCTATCTATCTATCTATCTATCTATCTATCTATCTATCTATCTATCTATCTATCTAAATACCCCAAACGTTTTGCGATGTTTTTTTTCATCGTTGTCCCCACTTTTGTTTTTTTCTGCTTTGTTTTCGACCCCCTCGAAAAGAAAAACTCTACATTTGTATTTTGTCCCCTCTGTGTTGAGCCCTGTGTGGCTAATAAAGAAACCTATCTATCTATCTATATATATATATATCTATATATCTATATCCGTCTGTCTGTCTGTCTGTCTGTCTGTCTGTCTGTCTGTCTGTCTGTCTGTCTGTCTGTCTGTCTGTCTGTCTATCTATCTATCTATCTATCTATCTATCTATCTGTTTATCTATTGATAGATAGATCGATCAGTCAAT
>NC_068985.1:37501047-37503547 GCF_001194135.2 Octopus bimaculoides
TTTTTTCCTTCCCCCTCCCAAAAAGAAAAGCTCTACATTGTATTTGTCCCATCTTCGTTGAGCCCTGTGTGGCTAATAAAAGAAATGTATCTATATGTATGTATACATGTTCGTGCTTGTGTGTGTGTGTGTGTATGTGTGTGTAGATAGATAGATTAATGCATTTATAAATATTGTATGTATATATATATATATATATATATATATATATATATATATATATATATATATATATACGTAATTCAACTGAATCTCAATTATATATACATATACATACACACACACACACACATACATACACACACACACACACACACACACACACACACACATATGGTGGGGCTACGCTCATTCAGTTAATGAATATATAAATATATAGTAACTATACAAACATACATAGAATGTAACAGTATAGAGAAGACCTACTTACATCATGTAAATTATATTCGCAGTTTTTCATATAAATACATTCCTTACTCATGTAATTATTTTTCTGTCATTCTAGTATAGAAAACACTTGATCTGTTTCCGACGAATTCTAATATACAGACATTATTACTATTATACATCTTATATATCCACAATATCATCCTTTCTTTCAATACTTCTCTATGTTCTTCGAAAACTATCATTCCAAATGATTTTGTCATTGCAAATAATAGGTTCTTATATTCAAGATGAGGCAGATAGGTACTTTAGTAACGTCTTTGCCTAAGGTGAATCAAGACTATTGTGCGTGTATTGTCGATGATAATTATTTCTCTTTCTTCTTGTCATCACAAAATATGATTAGTATCTTACAAAACTGATTCTTATCTACTGAATTGGTTATCATTACTGAGAAACCTCAACAGACTATAGCTTCAGAGTAAAAACTAGTGTGCAATGTCAGTGGATTTCTGTTGGCTATATTGTGGGATAAAGATAAAGATATACATTGCTTATTCTTGTATATTGCATTAGATGCTAAATACTATCATATACATAGATTGGCACACACGCATACATTCAGATAGTCACACATACTAATTGTTACATATAAATAGCAAAGATAAACAGCACCAACTAGAGAGTACTGTCAGCCTTTGTTTTTGCAAAATACTATTAACGATTCAATATAGAAATAAATAAATATCGGTTTCAAAATTTAGCACAAGGCCAGTCATTGGAAATGGGTAAGTCAGTTACGTCAAACTCAGTGCTCAACTGCTGCTTATTGGAGAAAACAGTGTACTCAAAACAGCCATCCTCACCTTCAGCTATGGCCTCAAAACGGCTCCGGAACATGGTGCATGCGTTCCTCACTGTGTCCCTAAGAAGATGTTCGAACACCGCCTTGATCTTGGCCACCATCTTGGCTTTAGTTTTGCAGGCAGAGCGGTTGGTATGCGTGAGATTAAAATCGGGGTGGAATTACCAGACCAGACAGAAATTGTGGTTGGTGATGTAGAAATTTTCCGACGACCACTTCCAGAGGTACAGCAAGGAACCGAATCCTTCTGCTACACATATAGACTTCCAGCAACAACACTTCCCACAGCAGTTCCAACATAGCCGTCTGAATGGAGCTTAAAGGTCTGTTCAAATAATATCACCTTACTGGAGACACAATCCAAAACCAACAGAGATTAGACGACACTAGATTTTCTCGTGTTACAGACTTTTCAGTGTTCTCAGGACACTGGACAGCAGTCATGATATCGGTATTTTGATAACCGATGCAAACCAGTATCTAGTCCTCCATATCGGCTAACTTTTCATCTACTACAACATTAATCTTTATGCTATCCAACGTTAACAATTCACCTATACATCAAGTTGTTCCTGAGAAAAAGAAGACAAAGAAATCGTTAAATGCAGCCCGGATACCCTGTGAGTGTGTGTGTATATATATATATATATATATATATATATATATAGTAATCCCTCACACTATCAGGGCTCACCTATCGCGCACTCAGCACATCGCGGATTTTTCTGGGTAATATATGTAAGTTTATATCGCGGACTCCTCGGTATATCACGGGTCTCTGCAGCTGATAGGTATTTATATTTTTTTAGATTTCAATTATTTCTGTGGTAAAATAAGCATTTTCATGCCTAAAAAAATATAAAATAATAAATAAAAATACAGTACAGTACTGCACTGTATAACACATTAATTAAAATATATTAAAAGAAAATACGTAATGTACCGTAGATGAGTAAACAATGAATCGCCCATATTGTATGGAGAATGAAATTCGGGAGGTGAGTGTGTGGTGTTGTTTTGTATTTATAATAAAATAAATATATACAAATTATAAAAATGATAAAAAAAAAATATATACAGTATTGTTTCTGCTTCACGGATTTTCACCTATCGCGGGAGATTTTGGAACGTAACACAGGAGATAGTCGAGGGATTACTGTATATATATTATGCGTGAATTATAAATCGGTGGCGAATGAATATTTAGTAAAGAAAATTACAAATTTTTACTGTTTATTGACTATGAGT
>NC_068985.1:37506377-37507178 GCF_001194135.2 Octopus bimaculoides
ATGATATGAGAAATGAATGGGGGAGAACAGATAGAAATATGATAGGGAAAGTGGCAAAAAAAATATTTTAAAAAAATGTCTGGCAAGCTGATGGAAAATCTCATGCTATTTTGCATTTATGGCTTAATTGGGTAAATTCAGAAATTCTGTCAGAGAGAGATATCTTATGAAAGTCGTATATCATTTTCTGGCGAAAAATGAAACATCATTATAACCACCACCACCACCACCACCACCACCACCACCACCTGCCACTACTAAATGCAAGAACCAATAAAGAAACCTGTTTGTGGTCGGTGTTACGTTCTGCTAGATATGACAGCCAAATCTCTTTTAAATCATACTTTAAAGTCGTAAATATTGCAAGATTATAGTAATGAAAATAGGATGGTCAGTGCTGGAAGGTCCTCTGAACATGTTTTAATTAGTCAGGATCAACCTGAAATTAAACAAAAACAACTATAACAAGAACATTATTTACATTATTTACCTTTGACGGATATTTATCCTCATCTTTGTTGTAACACACCTTTTCGGCTGATATACTCACCAGCCTTCATCAGGTGACTTGGGGCAAATTTCGAACCTGGGTTCTCATTCCTAAGGTATTTTTCGATATCATTATTATTATTATTATTATTAATATTGTTATTATTATTATTATTAATATTCTTAAAATTCAGCTCACTACCTGGAATCGAATCCGGAATCTTGGGGTTAGTAGCCCGCATGCCCGTGGGCAATATGTTGTAGTGGCCAAGAATAAGTAATAATAATAATAATAATAATAATAATAATAAT
>NC_068985.1:37509325-37511790 GCF_001194135.2 Octopus bimaculoides
TATATAGTAAAAGGGTATGGCTCAGTGGTTACAGCGTCGAGCTTACGACCGTGAGGTTGCAAGTTCGATCCTCGGACCGGGCTGCGTTTTGTGCTCTTGAGCAAGACTCTATATTTGACGTTGCACTAGTTCACTCAGCTGTGGAAATGTGTGAACTAGAAGCCTCGCAACTGGTACTTAATTTGTCGATCCCGAAAGGATGAAAGGCAAAGTCGACCTCGGCAGAACGTAACGGCAGACCAAATACCGCTAAGCATTTCGCCCGGCATGGTAACGTTTCTTATTTCGTTATTGCCCACAAGGGGCTAAACATAGAGAGGACAAACAAGGACAGACAAAGGGATTAAGTTGATTAGATCAACCCCAGTGCGTAATTGATACTTAATTTATCGACCCCGAAAGGATGAAATGCAAAGTCGACCTCGGTGGAATTTGAACTCAGAACGTAACGGCAGACGAAACACCGCTAAGCATTTCGCCCGGCGTGCTAAGGTCTCTGCAAGCTCGCCGGTAACAATTCTGTCAGCTCGCCGCCTTTGTAACTCCAAAATATTAACCTATCTATGTGTGCCCGTGAATGAGAAGTTATTTATTGCAAATAAATAAATATATAAATTATACAAAACAATCAAGAAAAATTCTTACACAGTAGTGTTCCACTTGGCTCAACACATTAGCAAGAGGCTTGTAGGTATGGCAAAAGTAGCAATACGCACTACTGAACCAGAGGCACATCACTTAGTACAAAAGCATGTTTTATGTATGTATATATGTATGTATGCACGTATGTATGTGTGTGTCTCATTCCAGGTGTGTACGTATGTATATTTGCGCGTGCATGTATGCAGTGTATGCATAACGGAGCCATATCACGTGATCACATGATCGATCAGTCTATGAAATGCGGTTATACATCGCTGATTACAATGCGCTTTGAATCGTTTTAGCTTTTGAATGATGCAACCAGCTGGCTAGGCAAGAAGGCCAGCATTGCCCCTGATTGAAAGTCTAATCCATTGTAGTTTTACCCATTTACAGTTGAGTGAACTGGAACAACGGAAAATGAAATGTTTTTGTTTAAGAACACAGTGCACCACACGGCCCAGTAATCGAACCTACGTTGTAGAACTTGTGAGCGCACCGCCCTATCCATATATGCACACAAAATTAATTCCATCTAAGCAAATCTCAGTATATACATTCTATTCTCTTGTTTGTTTTTTTCGATTTAGTTCCAAATGACCAAAGCAGAATCTGACACTGCAGAGACAAAATCACGGCGAAACATTGAATAAATTGTCCGCACGGAGTTTGGCTCGATGTGTTTTGAAACACAAAACCTGTAAAAGAGTGTCTTTCTTTTTCCTTTTGCTGTGAATACCTTTCGCGCACATTTCTACTCGCATACACACATGCACATTCATACACTCTCACACAAATACACGCGTACGTACACACAAGTACATACACGAACACAGACAAGTACGCATAAACACGCGTATAAACACACACACACACACACATACACACAAATGCATATACAAACTGACAAAGACAACTGTTTCAGTCCCAATACTTCCACGTCTATGTGTATGTAAATGCTAATACATCTTGGGGCATATCATAACCTCTGCCATAGCGAAGGCGGAGATATTTTTTCAGTGTTGTTTGATTGTTTGTCCGTGGACAAGATATCTCAAGAACCACTGGATGGATTTGCATGAAACTTTCAAGGGATGTTTAGCCTTGTGACTGGCACGAACTGATTAGATTTTGGGATCGATCTGGTACCGAACAAGTATTCTGCATTATTTTTTAAAATTAATTTTTGAGAGCGGTTGGGTTCATTTTTAATATTCTCCTTTGTGAGAGAAGTCGAGTTTCTTTCAGAATTTCTCATTTTAAAAATCATCTCCGGCTAATCGTTGAGAAGAGGTTGGTGTTGGCTTGGTGGAGGTTTGCGCTCTCTGAATGGTCTTGTTACCTATTAAAGACAAATTGTTCTAAATCTGAATAAACTAATGCATTCTAATGAAAGGCAATGATAAATGCGCAAAATAGACTATGTGCGCAAATCATTACAAAAATAAATTATATATAAAGGGCATTAACTGTGCAGTAATGCCTCACGCTTCGAGGGACTAAATAAGTCAAAAACTACCAAAAATAAGCAACATATTCAGTGCTGAATATTATTCTGTATAAGCACATGTTACTGAGATGCAAATCTCTTTCATGGATATATAATTATGAACGAAAGTCGTCGTACTGTGATGGCTACATCTTGGTAGGTTGATTCTTGTTTATTTTTTATGTATCTTGACCATACGTGTACTGATGAACAAAAGAATACAGGTTACTTCACAGTTTTTCTGTATTTGATTGAGAAACCAGTGGTCTACCGTTGAGTTAAATGTTTTTAAGAGATAAATTTTGAAAGCTGCATTCCCTCGCTTTCAGTAAAT
>NC_068985.1:37512279-37513092 GCF_001194135.2 Octopus bimaculoides
CTCTCTCTCTCTCTCTCTCTCTCTCTCTCACTCTCTCACTCTCTCTCTATCTCGCTTTCTTCCTTTTTTCTCTTTTACTTACCTCTCCCCTTTTACATATACAGCTTTATCCTCCCTCTCCTCTCCCCACTCTCTTAAAACTTATTCTCTCCTAAAGACAACCAGCTCCTCTCTTTCCAACTCTCTTTATGTGTCACACGGAACCGCACGATAGATTTAAAAAGATAGCTAGTCACCTTAGCGCTCGACCTTCACCTCCTTGTGCCCGAATTAGGGGCTAAAGGGTAAGACAAATGTAGATCAAAGATTGTCCAGTGAAAGATTAAATGTCCCTTTTATTTTCCCATGGCTGTGCTATAATAGATGAGGAAAGAATTTGCAGCTTTCGTGGGGGACATAAAAAGGAGAAAAAAAACAAGTAAAAGGAAAAAATGTCAGCCACAGCTTCTGGCATCGTGTCAGGAACTACAATGTCAGCGAGAATGATCGCTTCACTCCACAGACCGTCTTTCGGCTATTTCGATTATATCATCATCATCATCATCATCATCAGTAGCAGCAGCAGCAACAGCAGCAGCAGCAGTTCTAATAACCACTGCAAATACCTCCAATATCACATCACAACCACCAATCATTTCTCATCATCGCGGTAATCATCATCATCAGTAATCATCAAAATCATGTTTCTCCTTCTCTTCCTCCCGCTCATCCTGTACCTCCTGCTTCTTCTCCTCCTCCTCTTCCTCCTCCACCCCCCTCCTCCACCACCCATCCTCCTCCTCCTCCTCCACCACCACCACCACCACCTCCACC
>NC_068985.1:37514582-37517030 GCF_001194135.2 Octopus bimaculoides
CTGACAGCAGATGGAGCGCCTGACCAGTGGTACCTGACCCTTCCACAAAAAGTTGAAGAGCAAGCGTACTATCTTGGTTAACCATCGGTCGGGACAAGGGACGACGGTCAAACGGTAATAGATGACGGATGCGATGTACGCATTCGCCACCTCCGCTCGACCTTTCAAGGAGAGCTTCCTCTCAGCCCATTTCTGGGTGAGGTTGGCCACCCTGTTCGTCACTTCTTCCCAGTTTTTCTCCAACTGGAGGTCCGGACCGAACCATAATAATAATAATAATAATAATAATAATAATAATAATAATAATAATAATAATAATAATAATAATGGCACATCGTTAGCGATGAAACGGTATGGCACGAATACAAAAGACGCCATGACAATGTGGCAAGAATGACCGATTGAGAGCTCTGTGGAAATCACCGCCTACGAAGAGCAAAGACGTGGTATGAACAAACCCCAGAAGGAGTCATCGAAAGTGAGAACTACAAGATTCTATGGGATGTAATGATCCAGAGCGATCACCTGACCAGACATAGGAAACCGGACATTGTTGTGATGAATAGAAAAGAAAGAACAAGAACGAATATCGACCTAGCGGTGACGACAGGATCGATGTGGAATTAAAATTAAAAAAATAAACAACTATGACGATTTAAAGTGGAAAATACGAAGGTTGTGGTTAATGAAGAGAGTAGGCGTGATACCAATAGTATCAGAACAGCGGGAAAAGGCGAGTATCTGACGCCTTCAAATAACCAGTGCTCCGGGCAGGCTGTACTCGTTAGTCTCGGATGGCAAGCAGTTTAGGAGAAGGACCACTCTGAGTTCAAAACCAAGGGAGCAAGGGCCCTGCCGCCTTGGCGAACTACCTTGATAGAGATAGTGTCTGGATAAAAATACCGGTTGGTAGTAACCTAAAAACACACCTCAGTTGTGAGTGAAAATGCCAAGCAAAATAGATGACGATAACGGTGTGAACGGGACTGGAACCAATGGTGAAGGTGCCGCGCCCGGCAGGTGCTCCACTGTGCAGCAGGGTGGGCCGGATCGTAATCTAGCAACTGATAGCCATGCTACAAGACATAAGTGGAGTAAACAAGTAAACACAATGGTTATGGCGTGTCACTACCGGAGCACCCCAGTGGAGGCAAATGGCATGCCTGTTAGAGGGTACAGAAAAGGAATGTACAGTGTGAAGGTAGAAAACCTAAAATAAAACAACAAAAAAACAGCATTGCTTAGAACTGCAAGAATTCTTCGCAGAGTTCTTGAAGTATGACCAGCAACAAATGTCACCTTATTCTGCTGGCTGTGGACAGCTGACACTTAACCTCATTCCAAACAAAATAATCTGGGAGACAGTTACAATACCAGTGATTGTAAGAGCACTTGGAATGATCAAAAGTGGAACTGAAAATTATTTAGGAATGACCGATCCCTGGCTTACCATCTGTGCAGGAAGTGCAAAAAATTGTCTTAACTGATACGTCATACGTATTGAGAAAAGCATTGTCGTTGTGAATTTTCTTTCCTTTTTTCCCCTTTATTTCATTTATTTACTGTTCTATTTTTTATTTTTCCCTTTTACTCTCTCTCTCTCTTCCCCTATTTTCCCTATCACATCACTCTGTAAATGAACAATCTGGTGTGTTTCTTTTAATGGCCTACCAATATATATAGTACGTTTCTCTGCCCTCGGTGTCAGGAAGACATTCGGCAAGAAATGAAAACGGAATTGAAGGAAGATGCTAATGAAAATAATGAAAATAATAATAACAACGGAAATCGCATTATCACTAAAGGTGAGGGGACCGAGCTCGAAGAAACCTTTCTACGCCGGACAAAATATTTTCCAGTCGGCAATACTTCCGTTTCTTTACGTTCTGAATTCAATTTACGCCGATGTTGTCTTTGCCTTTCATCCACTCGTGGTCGATAAATTAAGTACAAATCGAGCAGTGACGACGATATATACGACTTTTCTCTTCCCTCAATATTTCAGTCTTTCGTGCCAAACTTTGAAAAAACTATTACTAACAGTTCCACAAATAATACACAGTATCAAAACCCACAAATTCCGTCAAAAATTTAGGGGTGCCCTTCTTCGCAGATTGAGGATATCTCTTAATCCTCGAATGTGAATGCTGGAATATGCATTAATATGTGCCCTCAACAAGGTTTGAAACTGCTTCCTTACTATTTGCACGTAAAAAGTTAATTGACTCTTTTATCAATACAAGTCTATGACATTGCTTTCGGTGACACACAACGGCTATTTACTTGGACAACACAAAACAAGTTTAAAACTATTCATTTGCGATCAATTATTAGCAAATACACGTATAAGAGTGTTTGCATTTGCCTTTATTTTTGAACGTCTGTATATTGCGCGTCTATGAGTATGTGTGCGTACTATATATAAATATATATATATATATATATATA
>NC_068985.1:37517319-37520546 GCF_001194135.2 Octopus bimaculoides
TATATATATATATATATATATATATATATGCATATAAATGTATGTACAGACACACAAATATATATACATCTATACGTATATATATATATATATTATACATGTCTATATCTATCTCTCTATATATCTATATACTTGTGTATAAATGTATAAACATATGTACATATATGTGTGCATATATACATATATATATATGCACGCAAACACAAACACACACACATGCATATACACACACATGTTTATAAATGCATATATGCATATATATATGGACGCATAAACATTTACCACTGCGTTCGTGCCACTTGAAAAGAGAATAACCGGCTCACTATTCAGAAAAACTAAATAACTAAACGAAACTAAATGAAATCTTGTTTCTTGCCGTTTTACGAAAAGAAAAAAACAAAATCATTGAGAAAGTCCAAATCTGTAAATTACTACAGCAACAAAACCCTCTGATCCTAGTGTAAACTTAATGCCTTTTATAGCTGCTACACTTAGCAGTAGCAGCAACGATATTAATTTCATGCTTCTCTCCATTCCTACCCACTATTTGTATCATTATCGCTCGCTATTTCCATTATTTGAACGGTCTTGTCCAAGTTCTTAATAGCATTTACAATTCCAGCCAGCACATGTCGGACTCAATTACACGAACAAATCGCAAATCGATCTCTTTTGTTTATGAATTATTTTGGTGTTGATTTTTTTTTTTTTTTTTCATTTTTGTTTATATCATACTGTATTCTTGTTTATTGTTGATGTGCGTTTGTGCATGTGTATTTATGTGTGTTTGTATGCGAAGTGGGATGAGTGAGAGAGAGACCCAGAAACAAAGTGCTTGTGTATTTTCTTGTTTCCTTTTATTACGCTTTGTTAATGAAGTCCACCTGCTTCCCGTTACAAATTTCTTTACTAATAAGTCTATACAGAATTTTCTAATAATGACAATAATAATAATAATAATAATAATAATAATAATAATAATAATAATAATAATAATAATAATAACAACAATAATAATAATAATATTAATAATGATAATAATAATAATAATAATAATAATAATAATAATAGATGTAGAAGCACTAACAATTATATGAATTATAACTAATATTTTCGCTATTTGCCACAAAACAAACCAAATAGCACTATATAATGCTTTTCAACAATACACCGCTATATATATGTTTATGTATGTGTGCGTGTGTGCGTGTGTGTGTGTGTGTGTGTGTGTGTGTGTGTGTGTGTGTGTGTGTGTGCATGTATGCTTTCACATGAATTACTGTTGCGTTAATGTATTTTGTTCCAGCAGTAATCTGTAGAACAACGTATATCTAAACATTTTTACCAACACAGATGTAAATACCTTCTCACTGTGTACGATATAGCATCGGCAGAATGAGATGAATCAGTTTGATCGGTTTCGATCCTGAACTGGGATATCTTCAGTAAGAGAGAGATAGAAGAGGAGAGAGAGAGAAAGAAGAGAGAGAGGAGAGCGACAGGACACTCCTTAACTGACCACGGAGATGCAGCAAATAAATCCACATTTTTCTCTTTCTCTATATTCTTAGTTCTGCTGTGAAGAAAGTGCTCAGGAATGTCTTCCTGCTGCATTATTAGCTGCACTTTCTTTCTTGCAGTGTCGGTCTCATCGCTTTTGATTCTGCATCTGCAAGAGAACACAGTCCTGGAATGATTCTGTAATTTGGGGGGGCTCAGTAGCTTTTACAGGTTTCCGTCTGTCAAATTCACTCACAATCCATTGGTCGATCTGGGGCTATAGCAGAAGACACTTGTCGAAGGTGCTGCGCAGCGAAACTGAACCCGAAGGTATGTAGTTACAAAGTGATCTTCTTAATCATACAACCAGGCTGCGCCTAAATCTCTGTTATTCCACCGGGTATCAACAGGGGTTCATTCATTTATGTTGGTACTAAAATTCACTGTAATGAGAAACTCTTCGCGCTACCCTAATATAAGAAGCCATACTGTTGAACTAGTGTGCGAAATATTATAAAATATAAAAATATCAAAGGCAGACCATATTTTCCACGTTATTGCGAAAAGAGAAATGGAGTGAACATTGAAAGAGTTCCAAAAATTTTTATCAGTAAAATTATTTAAAGTAAACTATCTTCCATTAAATCCATTAAATGTGAATTTTCTCAGAAAATCCTTTGTATATATACTGTTCAGTATCTACGCGTTGAATAAAATTTATCTTTCTACTGGCTTTTGCATTATATATGTAATATATATGAACGAGGTGGTATCAAAAAGTTCCTGGATTAGCTGTGTTTAATAAAAATTAACTTATTTACCTAAGTTTTAACATCATCTCCTTCGAATTAGTCACCTTGCGCAGCACTACACCGGTCCCAGCGTTCCTGCCACTTTTGTAATCACTGGTGTCGATCCTCGACATGAGGGATAGGTCACCAGATGGGTCACCTGACAAAGATCTTGAGAGACTTCGACGCGATGTTCTTTCTGCTCATTGCTCAACCAGCGAGGGACAAACTTGACTGAGACACGCCGCATGTTCAATTCAGACGTTAGCATTGCATGCACAAGCTGATGATGTTTCCCCATATTTCCAGGGGTGACGTTTGACGCTCGTTGATGGTCTTCCAGATCGCTCATCGTCTTCCAGTAACGTTCTTCAGCTTTTGAAACGCCCGTGCCACTCAAAACATTGCGTACGACCAACTGCCCCGTCGCCGTATGCTTGCTGAAGCATGCTCAATGAGTCTGTGGCAGGCTTTCCAAGTTTAACGCAGAATTTCACATTCGGTCTTTGTTCCCGACCATGACAAAAATCGCAGACTACAGCATACACGTGATCACAAAATCACAACATGCGTAGTAAATATAGCGATGTCACTCGGCACACTGCTACATGAATGTCACTGCTAGCTCTCACTGCGCACACAACCACATGCTGCCATTTGTTGGCGCGCTACATAACTAGTCTGGGAACTTTATGATACGACCTAATATACGAAGTAATATAGATGTATTATATATGTCATAGTTCTCTTTACTCTTTTACTTGTTTCAGTCATTTAACTGCGGCCATGCTGGAGCACCGCCTTTAGTCGAGCAAATCGACCCTGGACTTATTTTTGGGAAGCCTAGTTCTTATTTTATCGGTCTTTTTGCCGAACCGTTAAGTTACGGGGACGTAAGCACACCAGCATCAGTTGTCAAGCGATGATGGGGCGGGG
>NC_068985.1:37520719-37524382 GCF_001194135.2 Octopus bimaculoides
ATATATATATATATATATACATATATACGACGGGCTTCTTTCAGTTTCCGTCTACCAAATCCACTAAGAAGGTTTTGGGCGGACCGAGGCTATAGTAGAAGACACTTGCCCAAAGTGCTACTCAGTGGGAATGAATCCGGAACCATGTGGCTGGTAAGCAAGCTACTGACCACTATCGTATTTTTTTATGGGCATGGCCGCACGATGCGTAGAAAAATTGACTTGCATGAAACCGGTCCGTGACATAAAAAGCAGTCGTGAACTGCTGTTTAAAAGGATATTTAACTGCTATTTCTAAGAGAGCATGAAGGCAACCACTTCCAGGCACGCTTGTTGTCTTGTCATGTTTCTGTATGTGACATGTGTTTCCTCTTTATCAATTTCACATTTTGTTCGCAAGCATGAGTTCTCGGCTTTATCTTTTTATCGCATTCTGTCACAGTTTCCACCGAGTTATTTCATACCCCCTTCACAAGCCCTCAAACAGAATACCTCCATGAATGACTGATTATAGTTCTATATGCCCGACTCTATCTCCGTGTACTTAAAAGAATAAACTTTCCTTCTCTCCCACTCTCTCAGTCTTTCTTTGAGTATTTTCCCTCCTTCTATGTCCTTATATCTCCCGGTCTGTTTTGTTATTTATCATTTCATCTCTACATCTATCTACCCATTTATTTATCTGCCTATCTGTCTGTCGTGTTCATGCGCAGTCAAATCTCAATATACCATCTTACCACTAATTCGACAACAACAACGAATCCAATGAACAGGAAAGCAAGCGCAAGATTATTCACACACACACACACGCACACACACACAAACTATATGCATATATACATGCATATAGATGTATATATATATGTGTGTGTGTGTGTGTGTGTATGTATACAGTAAAAGCATATGGCTCAGTGGTTAAAGCGTCGGGCTACAATCATGAGGTAGCGAGTTCGATTCCCGGACCAACCAGTGTGTTGTGTTCTTGAGCAAGACACTTTATTTCACGTTGCTCCAGTTCACTCAGCTGTAGAAACGAGTTGTGACGTCACTGGCGCCAAGCAGTATCGGCCTTTGCTTTTCCCTTGAATAACATCAGTGGCGTGGAAAGGGGAGGCTGGTATGTATGGGAGACTACTGGCCTTCCATAAACAACCTTACTTGGACTTGTGCCGCGGAGGGGAACTTTCTAGGTGCAATCCCATGGTCATTCGTGACCGAATGGGGTCTTTACTATGTATATATACACGAGTAGTCAAGGCTGGCTGGGTGGATAATTAACATAAAATATCTTCTTGATCGAAGTATGCTCTTTTCCTTCTCCAGTACCATTGGTTCCTTGCAGAAAATTCCGTATTTCTTCAACTCGTCTTTGAAATTTGAAATACGAATTTCCCGTTGAATTTGACTTGAATGTAACGCAAAATCTTGGACAGCACCAGATTGCAAGAATATTGAATTATTCATGTATAATATTAATACATTCATTAATAATACATATAAATACATACGCATATATCGATGCATTTCTCTCTCTCTCTTAAACATGGATGTTCTATTAGAACAATCTATACTGCGGTAGTTACCACGAGAGAAAATCTCATATTGGCTTTTAGGACATGTTCATGCGGGGATAAATATTACCTCGCGGTATTTATTCTGTCTCAGTCACAAACATATATTTTAAACAAGCTAACTGGTTAACCACGACACCAGCATCAGTTCTGGGACTGTCAATCTATATATATCGACGGGGAAACGAATCGCTGTTGCCTCTAACGGTTGAGTGTCCATTATTGACTTAGAGCAAACTAAGTCGAAATCACGTAATCAGATGCTCTCGGCGTGGGAGGTAGCGGAAATTCATCTCCCCGCTAGCGATATAAACAAGAGTGCATTTGCATCAACTAGCCAATGATGAGAGGTTCTCTCGTGATAACTAGCGCAGTATAGTTTGTTCTAATAGAACATCTGCGTTTAAGTGGTGTTAAATATTATCTGTCGGTAATAATACTGCGTCTGTTGCTAATCTATATTTTTCAAGATATTAACGGTGAAACGTAAGAATTGAAACAGCCATCTAAGTTAAAATACTACTGGTCAGGTAATATTCTATGAGAGCGCAAACCGTAACTCCGAAGTCACTATCACCACTCTACTTTGAAAATGATACACTTGTACACACACACACACAAACACGCACACACAAACACATGCATACACACACGTACATGAATGTATGTATATATGTATATTCTTTTATTCTTTTACTTGTTTCCGTCATTTGAGTGCGGTTATGCTGGAGCACCGCCTTTAATCGAAAAAATCGACCCCAGGACTTATTCTTTGTAAGCCTAGTACTTATTCTATCGATCCTTTTTGCCGAACGGCTAAGTTACGGGGACGTACCATGCTACGGAGACGTGCACACACCAGCATGGGTTGTCAAGCGTTGGTGGGGGGACAAACATAGACACACAAACATGCACACACACACACACACACACACACACACACACACACATGCACAGATATATATGAGACGGGCTTCTTTCAGTTTCCATCTACCAAATCCACTTACAAGGATTTGGTCGACCCGAGGCTATAGTACAAGACACTTGCCCAAGGTGCCATGCAGTAGGACTGAACTCGTAACCATGTGGTTGGTAAGAAAGCTACTTATCACACAGCCACTCTTGCGCCTATACTTATATGTGTGTTTGTATACATACATATATACATACATACATACATACACACATACATACATACATACATAAATATATGTGCGTATGTATATGTCTATAGACACACACAGACACACTCACACATACACACACACATATACGCACATATATATATATATATACGTGCATTCTTATTTAAAGAAATCTATGTGTGTATATATGTGTATATAAAAATATGAGAAGTAAGAAAAACCACAAAAAAGAATCTGACAACCAAAACAAAGTTAGTAAAGTAACAAAGAGAGCGAGAGGTAAAGTGTAGCGCTGGAGACTCAAACTATGGCAGATCGGTAAATTAGAACCGATGTTTGCACGGTATCATGTGACAATGAAACTGTATTCTGTGACCGATAGATGTATAATTTCACCAAGATAGTCTTACACCATGTCAATCATCCTATAATGGGTTTGTATAGGTGAAGTGAGTGGGAGAATAGTTTGTTTTACGGAATTTGCTTCAGAATATCTCGTCCACAAGAGCCAGAGCTCTCTCATCACCGATATCACTACTGCTGCCCCTGTGAACACCATGAAACGAGGGAGCCTAAAGCAGCTAAAGTGCCTCTCGGTGACTATGATTTCAGCCTCGCTGAGGTTAGTCTTTGCTCTAAGATGTACCGCTTGTCTACCAGAAGAATTTATTGTAACTGGATTTAGGAACAGTGCTGGTTCGTGGATAAAACTAGTGGGGGTGCTGCTTCAGGAAATTTTTGGCCGCTGTTTTAATATTTTGTAAAAGGAAACAAACATGAAAAGAATATTTATACATAAACTTCATCGGTTCACGTTTTAGCCACTGCCAGGTAGTGTGTTTAATTTGTTCACTGAACACCGCTGCGAAATTCCCCCTTGTTTTCCAAAAATCCCCCCTTGTTTTCCAAAAATCCCCCTAAATCACAAAATAAGTGTGTGTGTGTGT
>NC_068985.1:37526799-37532510 GCF_001194135.2 Octopus bimaculoides
ATCACCACCACCACCATCACCCACCACTACCACCGCGCCACCACCACAACACAACAACAACAAAGACGACGATGACGACAACGATCACCACCACCGCCACTACAAAAACAACAACAATAACAACAAATATATTAGTTTTCAACATCACAACCATCATCATCATCATCATCATCATCATCATCAACACCACAACCATCATCATTATCATCATCATCATCATCATCATCATCATGATCATCATCATCATCATCATCAACACCATCAACATAATACTCGCACCGACAATAACACCCTAACAATATTGGTGTAGTGTTCAAGAAATAGGGGCTGCCGGTGGTTTGTATAGGGATACGTAAACGTGTGTGTTGGAGCTCGGTGCCGTATATCATAATTTTTATATACATGTATACTCACTAATTTGCTTGCAAGGCAGTACATACATACATGCATACACACACACTAACATAGGTACATAGATGCATACATACATGCACAGAGATACGAACATGCATACACACATACATACATTCACACACATACATATATACATACACGCATACATACATGCATGCATATATACATACATATATACAAACATACACTCACACTCATACACACACGCGCACACATGTATATGCCAATAAATAATCTCAAATTAACGTTTATTCATATAACAGATTTCATATTCTGTGAATAAAAACCCATACATAACTAGAGTTTTTTTTCTTCTTCCTTTGAGATTTTAAGTGCCACTTTATTTGTCCCTCATTCGTAATGAGACAAAATAAAATGAAAGTGAAGACATTTCTCCTTCGTATTTACACGAAAAAAAAAAAGGAGAAAAAATTAAATTATACGTGAAGATAATTGCCGCTAAGCCATTCGGTAAGAGTATCGTCTGCACGATTGACATCAACTGTAGAGATCGTCTGCCCAGTTGATTTTCGGAGCGCCTCATGTTTAATGAAGCTTCTCTGTATGTGATTACCTACCTATCGAAAGATATAATCTCCAGCCGTGTTTATACAGTCGAGCCAGCTGTCAACACTAGCTGAGGGACCCCCTAAGGAATGGGTGGCCGCAATTTGTATATGTAGAAAAGTCGGTGTGTCTATTTCGTCATCCGATGCTATAGTGTTCTCCCCTCTATTTTTTTGTATTAGAATTCACACTATTCTCAACGGAATGTCTTGGAATCAAAGTAAAACAGTCAGCGGGTGCGGAGTGGTGGGGAAAAGTGTTATCGAAAGAAGGTCATGCCATGTCAAGCAATTTCTCTTTTTTAACAAATATATCTAAAGAAATGGTCGTGTCCATTTAAAGACTGGCGGAATTGCTTCCTGTGTGAGAATTTCGATGGTTTCCACGTGTAACATAGAAACACTATCTGAATTTCTCGACTGTTCATTCCATCCTGCTCCCCCCCCCCTCTCTCTCTCTCTCTCTCTCTTTCTCTCTCTCACTCAGCTTATGTACTAACACCTATTAGATTTCACACATCAAATTAATATTTGATTCATAGGTTGTACCAAACAATCCTAAATCAATAAAACTTTATCGCTTCTTTCACTCTTTCTGTTTCCTTACAAGGGCTTCCTGTTTTTATGGTATATAAATTTATGCTCAATCTGATTTCACCAGATTACTTTTTTCAAAACGATGTCATCTCAGTCTTCTCCACCGTGATCAAGATAAGTGGAATGTTCAGAAATGCTTTCTCTCGTGGGCATATTTATAAAGAGATAACTATATATAATACACCCATTTTTTAAACATGGATTTATAATATATAGATTGATATGCCGGATCTAGTTATTTTTCATTTGCAAAATATGCATTTTTTAAAGGACAGTAAAAAATCTGAAAATCGGCTATAATAATGTAGCCGTCCAGTCTAATTGTTTTGAAGGTATAATGTGGATAAAAACAATTGGAGAAAAAAGTTACAAAGGTTTAAAAATCGGAAAAACTATATACTTTTAGCTAATAACGAAATAGAAATTTTCTGCAATTAGCGGAGTGGTGTCAACTTTAAGGATGTACCCTGTGAAATTTAGAGTTTAGCGTCTGACCTGTTCATTGCTGGTTTCTAAATAAACAGAAATACCTAATAAAATCAGCATGTATCATCGTACTGTTTCTTTTGTCTCTTCATTGATTGTATGGTTTTATTATTATTTTTTAAATTTATTATATTAATATATTTGTCTGCATGTATTTACTTTATGCGTATTTCAGTATTATGTATACCTGTCGTGTATTTGTGTACATCATTAATACAAAAGTGCATGTGGATGTATGTATTCATATATAAGTTTATATCTACATTTATGCCTTCATGTGTGTGTGTGTGTGTGTGTGTGAAGGGGGCGTGTGTCTCCAAACTCCAAAACTGAGTAACGTTTTCATGGTTGGATTTGTAAACTACGATAAGAATAACACTGGTCAACAAAGAATTTATCCCAAGAAAAAGAAGACCTGTATCTTATATGGTTTTGCATGCAGAATTTTTAAAAAATGTCAAATTATCTGTATCACCCACAGTTCCTTTGTTTCACGATATCCCTCTCAGTTCCTATTACGTGGGCTAAATTTCAGTTAAGCTGTTGAAATGTGAAGCTAACGGTTTAAGAAATACCCCTAATTTAAATTATTATGAACAGAATTAGCCTCAGCTATCTGAGTCAATGAGTCCAAAAAATATATGAAAAAAAAAAAATGTAAAAATACTAACACAGAAAAAGCACAGAAAAATACTAACACACGGAAAAAAGCACAGAAGAATGAAAAAAGTACAGAAAAATACTGACACACGGAAGCACAAAAATATGTAATATACTAACTCATAATAAAATTAAAACAAAACACGCGGGGGAAAAGAATCTCGTGGTGTGAAGAATTAAGTGTGAAAAATCAATATAGACAAAAGAGGCACAGACAACAGTGAACCACAACATAGCGTGTGGTTGTCATGGTAACAAGCTGCTAATGCCATGTTGTCTGTTGATTGGCTAAAATTACCCAAAATTCCCAATCTTAATGCTAAATAACATCAGGTTCTTTAATTTACGAGATAAAGTAATTGGTTGGTCGTAATCAAAATTCAGAGTTGCAGATTGAAAGCAATCTGAGCAAAATTAAGGAGGGCTCATTTTGCGAATGAGAAAGACTAGATACGATATGTCTTTATAAATAGGCAGCCCCCCCCCCCACGTACACACACGTACAGTCTTATGTATTTCACATTTTTTCGTTGTTCGGTATGTATTTCCGAAAGACGAAGTAAGTTGCCAGTGAAAAAATGGGATATACACTTTCTAGCTCTTCGAGATGCAAATCTCTTTGGTCACTGAAGCGTAACATACTGCATGAATTAAGACCAACTTTTAGTAATGTACATAGATGCATATTTATAAAATGGACCGGACGTGCCTTTCGTATCCTTTACTTGGAGCCCAGATACTTCATCAGATATGGAACTTGCCTCATATAAGACTGATTGTGACGTATAGTTATTGAAAGACAAATACATCTTAGGCCCGTGCATATATCGTTTCACTGCATTGGCACCGACTGCTTTACATATGCGAATCAACAATTACATAAGGACTTTGATGTTTATTATCATCTTTGATGAAACTTGGGCTCATAAGGACTGTATTATATTTTATATGTCAAAGATGAGTTGAGTATCATTTTATAGACTCAGTAAAATATGTTGCCACATACTGTTGTGTCGTCGCCCTCAGGTGAAGAAGTAGGATCTCCCAAGACATATAAATAAAAGTAGTCTGGCCGTGGTAGGTCTGTTGAGTAGAAGTCGTGCGTTGAGTAGCAGTCGTGTGTTGAGTAACAGTCGTGTGTTGAGTAGCAGTCGAGTAGCAGTTGTGTAGCGGTTGAGTAGAGATCATCCGAAGGTGCTAGATAGCAGTAGCGTTGAGACATAATACATACTTAGGACAAAAGAGAATCGATTTTAACATAGCGACTTTGATAAAACTTGGGCTCATAATAAATGTTGCTCGTAACATATTGTTTTGGCAAGCACTTTAATGACTTCTGAATTATAGCCTTTATTTATAATCGGGAAGCCTAAACTTTGATATCCACAATGACCACCGTAGTTTCAACAAATAAACAACAGTATCCTTCATACAGTTTAGAGTCGTTCTATTTTTCTCTGTCTATTTGCTTCTCCGCAGTTACAAGTCCAGTCAAGGTAGTTCTGTCGTTAAACAGTCAAAATTTCGTCAAGAAAAGTTCTTTCTTTCATTCTGTTTTTTTGTTGTTGTTTTTTTTTTTGGTTTTTTAGAGTGTTACGCTTTTATCATGTTTTTGAATTTTATGGCCACGTTTCATAGAAATCTTATACTGTCACCAAGTAGATACTAGCAAGTCACTGAATGGTTCCAATTCATTTGCTACCCTAACAGTCTGGTGAGTTTTTCCATTCCTTGGGCTGGAGTTATGTGGTAGCTATCCAAATAATTTTGTATCTAGCGTAGCGAGTGACGTGTGTTAACCACTTAAAAAGCAGGCGATCTCCCTCTGGTATTCTGATGAGCATTTTTCTGGATTAACAACTTGTTTCATCAGAAAGTTGAAAGTCTGCTCTAGTTAGTTTCTTCCTCCTAGTGTCATTTACTGCGGAATTCCTTATTAAAAGAATATGTATCCTAGTTGTTCATGGCAATCTTAACAATAAACACAATATAACGATCTTATAATAAAAGGGGGGGGGGAAACCTTCAAACTTGACATTCCAATATGTAACGGACAGCGGAGTGGTACTAAAAGATGGCAAATTCTATGCAGATATTTTATGAGATGGTTACGTCGTAGCAGAAGTTTATAAAACAATTATGTTTGTTTAGGCCACAGCATACGGTATTAATACATGGCGAAATTATATTATACTAATTTGATTTGGGACAATAATAATTTGCTCATCTTCCACTGCCGGTTATCAACAAGCGAATTACGTAAATACACACTTATTTCTCTTTCACAATGCTAAATATTTCATTAGCTATAATATACATTACTGTATTCTACATTGATTAATTTCACATTTCAGTACAAGTGTCAATATGTATTAAACTTGCGTATCTTACACATCTGGGTCGTGACTTGTAGTATGGCAAGAGATGAAACTCTGTGATATCGTCTAGGATCAGAGAGGAGTTTATTACAAATAAAATAATGAAGAAACCAATATGTTCGTTGAAGACCATGCGATTAAAACATTCCGACAAGAAATAATGAAATAAGGCGTTTATCATACAAGTGATCTAAAACCAATGGTTTTAAAGGCGCAAGTATTAAAGATAGTGCTCAAGAGGAGAATTGTTTCCCTTTCCCCTTCCAAGCTACGCCATGTTTATATGCTTGTATGCTTGAAAGTGTGTAAAACGTAGTCACTCGATAAATAGATACTGATATAAAAATATCAGAATAAATTAAATATTGGAATGATATGATCGACTAAATTCTTTGAAGGCAGTGCTCCAGCATTGCTGCCGTCCATTGGCAGTTAACAATGGGAAAAGCAAAAAGAAATACGTAAATACTTTAAGAAATGCATACCCGTGGTCATAATGAGAAAAAAAGCAGGACAAATTCCCACTCACGTACATAGATACACGATTATGTGCATGTGTGTGTGTATACACACACACATACACACACACATATATATATATAAATATATA
>NC_068985.1:37532663-37533547 GCF_001194135.2 Octopus bimaculoides
ATTTATATATAGTGGGGGAATAAAAGATAGAGTAAGAGTCGTACAAAATTTGAACTCTGAACGTGCAGACGGAAAAAATGCCACTAAGCATTTTGTCTGGCATGCTAACGATCCTGTCAGCTCATCGCCTTATAGCATATAGTGTTGTTATGACTTCTGCCTTCTTCATAAATGAGGCAGAACTCACATGATGACCTAACCAAAAATAAGAATTACTGCGGGTTAGACGATGACAACTTCAAAGGACGCTATGCAAATCACCTGTCTTCTTTCCGGTACATCGACAAAAATAAAACCACCAAGCTGGTTGGCCACATATGGAGTTTGAAGACCAACTCTACTGTACATACAATCGAGTGGAAAATCGTAAAAAATCCATGCCACATGTTGATGAGTGTAAGAAATGCAGCTTACGCGTACCTGAAAGATCACATATCCTCTTTAGATCCAAAAATCCCACCGCAATGCTGAATTCCAGATTAGAAATTTTCAGCGAATGCAGACATATAGGCAACATTCTTTTTGCGAACTGAAGGGCAATACCCTTTCCGGATTAAACAACTGCATCACAGACTTTGGACCCCTTTCTACTGATTCATTCTACAATAGCTAACATTATTATGACTTTACGGTCAAAGGGGACATAACTCTACTTTCAATTATTTTTTTCTTTTTCCGTTATTATTTCATCTTTACAGTTTTTTCTCGTGATTTCTCTTGTTCTAGTCTCCTGATTTGTAAATTGTGTATGCCATGTGTTCATTGGAGACACAAGACGTGTTATTTAAACTTGCCTGGACTATATCTTCAATGCATGAAACTACTATCAACACGTAACTGTATACAGTGTACATGATATATATATATATATATATATATATATA
>NC_068985.1:37533701-37535031 GCF_001194135.2 Octopus bimaculoides
ATATATACATGATAAACGTATCCAGAAGACACATCAAAATCTGAGGGAGAAAAGTGCTTAAATCAACATTTCTATTCAAATTTGACTTTATGCAAATTTCTATTCGAAAAGAAATTTTACAACGTAATCGACTTGGATATTGAAATGGTCGGGTCATTGTCTGATTTAAACAATCAGTTTCTATAATTTGGATGTAATGATAGTGATTCTAAGACACTGACAGCGCTACCATCGCTATTTCTCCCCATCTCTCTGCATCCCTCTATATATATATCTAAAACTCTATACTCCTCTATCTCTCAATCTCTACCTCCTGCTCTGTTTCTCTCGTTTTCTCTGAACTATGTCATATGGCCAGCGGCTTTAATTCATAATGGACTAGAGATGCAATTTTAATTAACTTCAGATATTGAAAAGCTAATATTATGAAAGTCGCTGATCATTAATTTAGCTGTCTGGTAAACACATTAGTGCAAACAAACGATCACTATTTTTCCGTTTGCTTTTTCTTTTATCTTTCTTCTCTCCTTTCTTTCTTTCTTTCGTTCTTTCTTTCTTGCTTGCTTACTTTCTTTCTGTCTTCCTTTCTTTTCGCTGTATAGACTGCAAAAAGACGGAGCAACAGAGAATGAATTATATAATGACTTGAGCAAAACAATATAACAGTGAAGGAGCAGACGATTTAAAAGAAGAATAAGGAAAGGAAGAAAAATGGAGTAAAGGAACGTAGAAGGGAAGAAAAAATACGAGACGGGTGGAAGGAAGGAAGGAAAGAAAGAAAGGTGGGAATTAATTTTTGATATAAAACTTTTGACTGAATATTCAAACAAATTATATTAGACTTGGTGTCTTTTACAGTTTTATAAAACTATAGATTAATAATTTACAAGAGTTTCAGTTAAATTTGTTTGTACATATGTTCACGCACGCACGCACACACACACACACACACACACACACACACACACACACACACACACACACAGAAGTACACACAAACTCATATATACACACAGGTATATATACATATATACACACGGGTATATATATATATATATATATATATATAATCAATCCAAACATGAACAAGCAAGAAAAAAACACGGAAAAACAACAACACGAGGACGTGGAATAAGTACAGTGTTATTGGACTCTCAAGAAAGGAAAGAAAAGAAAGAGGATTTCATGTTTCGAGCGGAGGTTTCTGGATATTCAGCAATGTATTTAATACTTGACCGAAAAGGACCAAAAGCCATCAGTCTCTTTTGTTGAACCGTTAAGTTACGAGGACATAAATACACAACACCGGTTGTCAAGCGGTGGTGGTGGT
>NC_068985.1:37536140-37538433 GCF_001194135.2 Octopus bimaculoides
ATATATATATATATATATATATATATATATATACATATATAATGCTGCAATACATGTCTTGCGCGCTTGTCAGTGTATTTCAATAAAATTATAAATATTCTTGAAATTTTCTTAAAAACCCCCCAAAAACAAAAGCAAAAAACACATATACATATATATGTAGGTATTTATTTATTTTTAAATATTATAAAAATCACTCACACATACACACATAAGCATACACACATCAGCGCGCGCGCGCACACACACATGCAAACATACACATACACCTCACATAACTTTAGATGAATTTGGCAACAGAGCGCTCAACAGGAGATGTTGATTATATAGTTCTTCCTGGCACACTAATGCAATTCACATCGTATACATAACCGTAATTCAAAACACGATTTCCCAAATGGGATGAAAGTTCTCCAGCTTTGGAACATTCTAAATATTAGAAGTAGATATTTGTTTATTCTTATAAAGCTTATCAAAGTGCACATCATAATGGAAGTAGACACAACTGAGTGCAATAAGTTTGAAATATTGTGAGATGGTATTTCTGCAAATAGAATTAAAAAGAAGCGGTATAAATCAATGATGTTTATATCATCAACTGTCATCCGTAAGTATACTGCGTCAATACTAAATCTATTCATTGTATGCGTTAACTGCCTGAGATAGTATTATACGATGTCAGATCGAGGCCGGGGACATAGATATGGAAAGCGGGGGAGATGTCTGTCTATTTCGGCTTTGTCAAAAGCTGAGCAAGTTTTAAATTTCTACCAAAACCTCTTGAGATTCCGCAATAACTTCTTATATGATATGGCTATCTACTTTCTGAAAGTTTCAATATGTGAAAACTGCAGCTGCTGCTGCTGCTGTTGCTACCGATAACGATGACGGCGATGATAAGAACGAGTATGCCTAACAGACACACAAGCGCAGAGACTTGTGATGAGGAGGGGTTGTCGATTATTCTAACACCAGTACTTGAATGGTTATTTTATCGACCCACAAAGGCTGAAAGGCAAAGTTGACCTCAGTGAGATTTGAACTCAGAACTGGAACAAATACTGCAAGACATTTTATACAGCGCTGTAATGGTTCTGTCAACCCCCCACTTTTTAAATTTGTTTTTTCTTTTGCACTGAACCAGCATGTTGGGAAAAGTAATGTGAAAATCAGCAGGATTTGAACCCGCTACACAAAATTCCAGTGCGTAAAGAGCAGAACATGTATCTTTAAAAGTGTACTGCAATTTACTTCCAGAATTGCGCATGTAAATTACACGCTAGTTTCAACAATGTTTGAACACTGCCGGTGGGGAGTTGGGCAAAATATGTATAATTATGTCAATAAATGAAAGCAGAAAGATATTGAATTATCTTATTATTATTCAATTTATCCCATAGTAATAACTAAAATTAGATAGAGTTTACTAGTCATACATAATCTTTGTTGATATGAACAAACGTGAGGCCGTCGCGAAGAGGTCCTTTGCTAACCTCCATTGCATTCTTTCAATAATTCACTGACACCAAGCCTTGGATCTACAGATCCACACAGATCGCGCCTCCTCACATTTTATGTATTCACGTGCATCATGTGCCTGCAAAGGTAACAACACATTAAGAGTCCAATAACTTTGGCTGTGATCTTTGTAGTTTCTTCCCACCAGACTGCAAGCAGTGTGTGTTAGCAGCTCTACCTATTTCTACTCCATGACATCAGTTTTAAAAACCAAGCACAGGCATCCAAATTCTGCTTCATTCGCTGAAGCACACATCCAAAACACATATCGGATACGACTTTGGTCACCTTCTCGTGTGATTCCGTCACCTTTCGTCACCCTTCGCCACCCTTCGTCATCTTTCGTTACCTTCTCGTGCGAAAACGTATGGAAACTGTCCCCGCTGACGCAAATTGTTTTCAGAATGTAGACATGTCACCTTACATGTCTCTGCATGGATAACATTTGGGGGCAAGGAATCGCAACCACTTCCGTTTGGAATTCACCGATCCCCAGTACTGTGGTGAGGAAGAAGGAGGAGGAGGAGGAGAAGATGAAGAAGAAGAAGATGATGATAACGATGATGACGATATAAATACGATGTCTAAACGAAATGTCGAAATGTACATAAATACATGCATATGTGCTTCGTACTTTTTGTTGTACACGTTTCATAACGTCCTGTGCCCACATATGTATATATATATATATACGTATAGATGTAAGTATGTACATATACGTATGTATATATGTAAATATATATATATGTATATATATATAATTTATATTATTATT
>NC_068985.1:37539198-37540133 GCF_001194135.2 Octopus bimaculoides
AAATATTGTCAACAACAACAAGTAAGATAACGATGATTATTATCAATATTACTATGTTGTAAACAAGAAGAACGAAAAAAAAATAAGATGAAATAACAGCAACAACAACTAGAAGAAGGAGATAAGTGAAAAAAAAAAAAAAAGAATAGACGTTCAAAGTAATGACAATAACATTGTTCTCGTTTAAATGGAGGAACGTCTCGAAGTAGACAAATGAAATATTTCCGTTAATAAAATTAAAGTTTAATAAATTATATAGGCTGAATTTTGCTTTTCATTCTTTACGATGACGACGACGACGACGATGATGATGATGATGGTGATGATGGTGATGAGAGAGAAGAGGAGTTAGAGGATGAGCAGGATGAGGAATAGGAGGAGGATGTGGGTTTCTTTTATTCGCACAAGTGTGGTGGATGTAATGTGGATAATAATGAGATGAAACTATTTCATTTCGTAATATATTGTTTTGAACATTGTTGTTGTTACAACCGTTGTTGCTGCTGCGGTTGTCTTTGTTGTTGTTGTTATTGTTGTCGGTGTTTTTGTTGTTGTTAGTGATGGTGGGGTGGGGTGGGGTGGCGACGTTGTGACACCAACCAAATCATGTAGAATTCCTGTATTAAATCTAATGCAAGTTAAATTCAATGCGATCGACGGTGGTGTTGCTACCCGGATTCTAGTGACACAACAAATAATGGCTTGTGAAGCTCCTAGGAGAACTGAGCAATTAAGTTAAATGCTTCCATAAGCTTGGGCATAGCTAGCTGATCGTTGTATATAAGCAAGATATTGCAAAGATGGCTACGCTGTTAAATAATTCGCTATGCAAATGCCGAATTCCGAGTTCGATTTTCGACTGCGGGCAAATTTTGTATTATCAAATCATTTGCCTGTGTGTGCGTGTGTGTGTCTCTCCTCTCTCTCTCTCTCTC
>NC_068985.1:37541093-37544916 GCF_001194135.2 Octopus bimaculoides
TATATATATATATATATACATATATACCTTGATAAATATCTATGTATAGGTGTATGTGTGTCTATATATGCATATGTACTTTTACTGAATGAAATCCAGTATTTATTCGCTTGTAATGACACAATAACTAGTCTGCCGTGAATTCAAAAGACTACATGGTTCCTAACGTTTACTTAAGAGCTATCAACATGAGGTGGCTGTTTGAGTCCATTTTTATCATTCCTAGCGTATTAATGGACTTAAAGCAGGTGCCTGTTTGACAATTACACAAACACACACACACGCATGCACACACATACACATACACAAAACAAACGCATATACACATATTTACGCAAATAGATATACATATATGCATAACTATGCAAATATATATATATATATATATATATTTACATGTGCTTTTGTGCATATATCTACATATATATTGTAGATATATACATGTTCATATATACATGCATGGATATATATATATATATATATATATATATATATATATATATATATATATATATATACATATACACATACATTTATATGTTCAAACATACATACATATTCAGAGAGACACACACAGACACACATACACACATGCACACACACGCACACACACACATAAACATACAAACATATAAATATGAAAGGCACATACACCGGCGCACACAACACATTTTGCTGTGTGTTTGTTCGTAAGTAAACGGCAAACACATACAAAATAAAGCACTCATTATGCTCAGTAACTGAGTTGCTGTAAATCCAATATGTGCTGTTTCGATTCTAGGTGAATGTATTAGCCAGTTGGATCAGCTAGAATATTTGGTATTATATTCAGCTCGAATCGAAATATTCTTTTCTGTTCTTGGCCCGAAATTTTTTGGGAGGAGGCCAGTCGATTAGATCGACCATAATATGCAGTTGGTACCTAATTTATCGACCCCGAAAGGATAAAAGGCAAAGTAGACCTCAGCGGAATTTGAGCTCAGAACGCAAAGACAGACGAAATATTGCTAGGTATTTCGCCCGGCGTGCTAACGTTTCTGCCAGCTCGCTGCCTCGAAATATACTTTTCTACTCTAGGCACAGGGCCCGAAATTTTTTGGGGAGGGGACCAGTCGATTAGATCGACTCCAGTACGCAACTAGTACTTAATTGATCGACCTCGAAAGGATGAAAGGCAAAAAGTCGACCTCGGCGGAATTTGAACTCAGAACGTAAAGACAGACAAAATACCGATAAGTATTTCGCCCGGCGTGCTAACGTTTCTGCCAGCTCGCCGCTTAGATGTTCAAATGATATTGACTCAGTAACTTAGTGCTTAAAGTATTTTCAGTACATACGATGTTCTATTGCACTTTTTGGCGAGTATTTGATTTCGACTACAATCTTGCTAGTTTATGTCTTGTTGATATAAATCGGCAGAGCTTAAGTCGATACCGGCACTTTGCTTTGGGGCAGTACTACTGAACGTGATGGTCCGTAGACTGGTGCCGGTCCGCGAGCCCTCAGCTGCTGGTACGCGGCGAGTTTCCAGAAAAGAAAGAAACATTATAAAATGCTTATAAAATACTTATGTAATATTGTTTTATTCGTTTACAAAATGTAAGATTAAAAAATTCGTCAACTTTTATTATATTCATTATATATATTGTTTCCGGTATAAATTAATATTAATAAGAAATACCATCGGTCCCAGGCACACTGGAAAAAAAGAAAAACTGCCGGTACGCCACATCAGATAGTTTGGGAAGCACTGCTTTAGCGGACTTGAAGAATGAAAGGCGGAGGAGATTCTTGTGGAATCTAAATCCATAATGTATGAGATTTGGAATATTTAGCAATAAGTATTTTATCTGATATTTTAAGGAAATTATGTTGACGTCGACGCGATTTGAACTCAGAACGTAAAGAACCAGATAAATACCACGTGACATTTACTTTCCTGTACTCTAACGTTTCCGCCAATTCACCGTTTTACACACGCTGTTTAACAATCCCTTCTACTTTAGGCACAAGGCCTGAAATTTTGCGCGAGGAGCTTGCCGATTACATTGACCACAATTCTCAACTGGTACTTATTTTATTCGTCTCGCATTTTGTCCGGCGATCTATCAGCTTGACGCCTTAGTTGCAATTTAATGATATAAATGAATATAGTAATTTCAAATCATCTTCTGGCATCAAGAGTTTTCACCGTCAATACTAGAGAGAGTATATGAAGTGTGTGAAATGTCAATCTTTCTCTTCAAATAAGATGGAAAATCAGTGATGATGATGACGACATCTGTGACGAAGATAGAAATAATCAAATTAGTCAATAATTCCCTTCTGATTCATAGATATTAATATGACTTTTCTCATTTCAGTCCATTATTTAATGTATAAAAAGCGCAAGATTTCCTGCGAGTAGGTTATTGGTCATTCAGCGACAATTGTAGCATTTCTAGTCAGAGAAACTGCTGTTAATGAAATACTCAAACAACATTAATAAGGAAATCAATAATTTAATGATACTACTTATCTCGTAGTGTTTCGAATTGCAAACAATGTTGCAATCAACACTAAATATATCATATTGTAATATAATAAACTTTGTTCCTCAGGAAGGTGTTATATTTATGGAGCGAAAGTGAAACTGTATTACTATAAATTTATACAAGCGTGAAAAGAAGAACAATTTACAGAAACAGGCAATTTTGTCTTTCGTTGAGAGTAACACCTTATTGTGAGCAATGCGTGTAATGCCGGATGATGTTCATCACTAATCTTAAGCGGTGAATGGGAAGAATTGCCAGTGTCTGAAATACAATACCTTAAGAAATTTGCTTCAGCTCTCTGGACTCAGAGTTGAGATCCCACTTAACTCAGCTTCGTCGCCCTTTTCTCCAAGTTGCCAAATAATAATACCAGTTGAATGTAACCGGATTGTTACAACGCTAAATGTAAAAGGAGGGCCCCACAGAATTATAAGATGCCAGTGGTAAAATCCTTACTTAAAAGGCCATTTAGATTCACGTCCACAAACGAAGCACCAGAGAAAGAAATCCTGAGAATAAGCAAACATATATTAAGAAACAATATTTCAACAGACTAGTAGACCGTGCTATAAGTGATTATAGACACAGCTGTAATACGACGAATACATCATAGAGTACATCCAATAAAAACTCACAGATCATGCATAAATTCATTATAGTGATCAAATGCCTAGCAACTATCGAACAGAGGAATCCATAAGCAAAATCCTTATGCAGCTAAATACAAATGAAATGTATCACGCCCGTCCATAAATTAAAACTGAGTCTTCAATACAAAAACACCAAAACCAAAAAAGCTCTTTTAACAGTACGCAAGCGTGTACAACTGAGGACTGGCTGATAAAGACCAATGTCATCTACTAGAATTTGACTGTAAAACTGAAAGTTGTAAAATTTAATTCTTCAGCTGTTTGTTATATTGGGTATATCAAAAGCCCCATGAACTTAAACACGAATGTATCCCGCCCATCCATAAATTAAAATTGATTTTACATTGCAAAAGCACCAAACCCCAAAAGCTCTTCACACTGGCGTCGAACAAACCGGAGACTCCCTGATAATGACCAATGTCATCTACTACAGTGGAGGCGCAATGGCCCAGTGGTTAGGGCAGGGACTCGCGGTCATAGGATCACGGTTTCGATTCCCAGACCGGGCGTTGTGAGTGTTTATTGAGCTAAAACACCTAAAGCTCCACATGGCTCCGGCAGGGGATGGTGGCGAACCCTGCTGTACTCTTTCACCACAACTTTTCCTCACTCTTACTTCCTGTTTCTGTTGTGCCTGTA
>NC_068985.1:37546881-37547651 GCF_001194135.2 Octopus bimaculoides
TATATATATATATATATATATATATAAACATATATATACACGTGTCAGTTTGCAATGTTTATTTCATGTCGCAAAATCAAAAAACAAGAAAATAATTAGGAAAATAAAATGAAATAAAAGTAAATAAAACAAACGACAATGAAAAACGAAATCAGAAGAAAAAAAAAATACAAATGTTAAGGAAGTAAAAATGGTGGATTGGTGTCGAGGAAAATCAGATAAGTGAATGAATGAATAGAGAGATAAGTCAAATATTAGATAAATAAGAATATAAATCACATTCTCTCTTTCCGCAAAATTTAGTGACTAAATAGTTTGATGATGATTGCTTTGAACAAATAACATGATTTATTGGAAAGATTGCGAGTGCCTTGGCATGAGAGTGTGTGTATATGTCTGTATGTGTGTGTGTAGAGAGAGAGAGAGAGAGAGAGGTAAAGCGAGAACGAGAGAGAGAGCGAGAGAGAAAGAGAGAGGGGGAGAAGTGATGGAGACATCTGATACGTAAATTTTCTGTGTGTTTATAAGTATTGGATAATATCGCAGTCGAATTTCTCTGCCTGTCCCTCTGTTTGTCTCCGTATCTCCGCATTTAGCATTCTCTCACTACCTCGCCTTCGGTACGTATCTATCTATCTATCTATCTATCTATCTATCTATCTATCTATCTATCTATCTATGTGTTTGTCTGTCTGTCTATATGTACAAATAGAGACTCTCTTACACCCTCTCTCTCTTTCACTCTCTCTCTCTCATACAAACACACTTTC
>NC_068985.1:37547752-37550815 GCF_001194135.2 Octopus bimaculoides
ATATGTATGTGTGTGAGTGTGTGTGTGTGTATTTGTGTGTATAAGAAGATATATTTATGTATTTATGTATATACCATACGCACACACACACACACACACACACACACACACACACAGATATAGTGAAAGAATTAAAACAGGGCATTATCTAACGTGCACATGCAGGCATGTATGAATGTATGGATATATATATGTGTGCATGTTTGTGTGCATGTATGTGTGTGCGTATATATATATATATATATATATTTTGAATACGTATTTATGTACATAGATTGCATGTATATATGTCAAAAGATAAATACGAGTTACGTCACAAATCTCAGTTGACTGCGATTTGTGATGCAGTTCTGTTATCAAGTGTTAATACTTATCATTAGATTGGAATGCTATTAAGATCAGAAATGCCAACCAACATTCAAAGGGCGAATTTCTTTTTATTCTTATCGTCAAAGCGCTCAGAGAAAATAGACTGAACATGTGTGTTTTTGTTAGCTCCCTTTATATTCAGCGTTCCAATCTTATCGGTGAGAGGTACGAAAGTTGATTCAGCAAACTATGCTTTTTTTCCCATACAAATGTATCGCCTCATGTCAAAGTTATGAATTAACAATATATTTTGTTATCGCTTTAACCACCCTTTCATCCTATGTTCTTTTTATTTTGCTTCTTTTACTGGTTTCATTTACTGACATGCAGTCATTCTGCAGCACCACTTTCCTCTTGGGTAGAGCGACTCCCAAGACTCCAGTAATTATTCCATCGTTAATGCAAGAAACGAAATACTGTTTTTTTTTTTGTGTTGAGTGTGTGTGTGTGTGAAAGTGGACATAGCTTTGTCAGGTAGGAATATCGTATGGTACATTACTTTCGAAGTACGGCTTCTCAAACCACTGTAATATAAATAAATGCACACACACACACACGCGCGCACCCCGCCCATACATCACGAAGGGAATTCGTACAATTTCCACCTAGCAAATTAAAAATTTCGATTAGATAGTTTTGTTTGCCCTGAGGCTATGGTTAAGTAACACCTGCTCGAATTACTGCACAGTGAGATCTGGATTGATTCCTATTTCAAGAATGCCTCCTTACTTGAATACAGTAATCTCTTATATTACCAAAATTTATTCTGTTTGGTTTTATGAAGTATAATGTTGAGGGTTCATTAATATCAGAACCTACAGATTACAGGGCATACAGCTGGAAGTTTTCTGTTTTATTATTATTATTTGTGACCAGAGTTATAGCCTCCCAGTTACTCTAGACAACATGTGAAGGATAAAACTTTCAACTCTAAGTTCAGTCTCGCTAATGAGGAAAAATCTATCTCAGATTTGTGTCCTATCCAGGAAGAGATTTATCTCGCATCTAATATATATGCAGTGGCCCTATGTATGCTTGTGGTTTTGTAAAGTATTAGCGTTCACAATTTTTATAAACTGTTATATTGGAAATAATAACCTTACCAATATGTGGCTTATTGAACTTATGATAATAATCTACAGTTCACTGAAATAAAGCTATGCCGAAGAATGGATTGCTATTGGCTAATCCCACCTTCGTGTAGTCTTGAGTAATGTGCTAGAAGATACGTTTTTACATGACCTGCTTTGAAAGCAACAAATATCTTTCCCCGAGATTATGTTCAGTAACGATCCATTCAACCGATAATAGGCTGGTCTAAGGTAATACGAAAATCTATATCTCCCTAATCCTTAACCAAGTGATAAGGATGAGGCTCTGCTGTGGAGATAGTGAAGATAATATTCTGCAACAGGAAAGCTTATGTGGGTGCGTTTTTACACGCCTCGATTATTACTTTAACCAGTGAACCAGGAAATTTTAAAGCTAAATTTAGATTCACCTGCTAAAGTAGAAAAATGCTAGCAACTGATATAGTGATGTGTTGTAGTTATTGTTGTAGCATCAGTCAACCGTGATCAATTAAATATAAGATCAAATGATCAAAATACATTTCATTCGTGAGTTTCCCATCCATTATTCAGATATAACATAACCAAGATCGCATTATCTAATGTGCCCTTTCTGATATTAAGTACGAGAGGGCTGATTTCAGAAGACATCTTTCAGATATCTCTAACGGGATGAGTAACCCCATCGCGGCTCCTTCATTGTAATAACATAGATCTCGTGACTTATTACAATCATGCAGAAGGTCTAGCTCTTTGAGAACGATGAAGAAATGCGCAGAAGACTTTCCAGTTCATATCTAATTTGGATTATAAGGTAGTGAATTTACAGTGTTGTAGAATGTCAATCAGAATGCTTTGCGGCTGTCTCTCTCTCTATGTTTCTCTCTCTTTCTCTCTCATCTGCCTACCACACCCTCTCTCTATCTATCTCTCTGCTCTCCTCTCTCTGCTCTCCTCTCTCTGCTCTCCTCTCTCTCTGTTCTCCTCTCTCTCTGCTCTGCTCTCCTCTCTGTCTGCTCTCCTCTCTCTCTCTTTCGTTCTCTCGGAATCTGTTTTATGAAGGGGCCGAGAAAAATGCATTCACATCGTGACCGCTGGACATAAGGCAGAAAAATGCATTCATATCGCTGGACATAAGACAAAAAGTTCATATTTAGTCCATCGTGGTTGGATGAATAGTAATAATTACCTTGATGGAATCAGAGGCAAAAATTAAATTGCATATAGACTGTTTTAGCTGAAGAATGGACAAGAAAAATCCTTTGGAAACAATTCAAACTTTGTACGAGCCTGTACTTCGAAGAATTCAAGCTGTAATTACTGCGAAAGGCGGTCCTCACCCATATTAAAATAAATTTGTTTGAAATTTTGAGGTGTTTCCGTTATTTTTTCCAACCCCTGTATATATGTATCTACCTATATATATAGATAGATAGATACATAGATAGACAGACAGACAGACAGACAGACAGATAGATAGATAGATAGATAGATAGATAGATAGATAGATAGATAGATAGATAGATAGATAGATGAGGGACTAAAATCAAAATTAATCAAAGGACATACTATGTATGTCTGCCTGCTGGAGATATATGCATACGCACATACATACAAACATATA
>NC_068985.1:37550956-37551830 GCF_001194135.2 Octopus bimaculoides
ATATATATACATACATATAGATATGTGTGTGTGAGAGAGAGAAAGCTAGAAAGATAGGAAGAGAGAGAGATGTGGTTGTTATAAAATAAGCTATAGCTACTGTATGATAGTTACACTTTGGGAGATTGAAGCATTAAATGTAGATGAAACAGCTACATTATGTAGGAATCAGTGAGGGAGCCTTAGTGTGGGCATATGGTCATTCAACTTGTTAGAACTGGCAATAAAAATTCCCCACCAGTTTCTTCTCGCTCTTTCTCTCTCTCTTTCTCTATCGCTTTTTGTTACATACACAGGCTAAAAAAATAATACCCAGTTGTTTTAAAATAAATCTGACACACCACTGCAATTCGGAGTATGCAGTATCAGGCTTAGCATATCTGAAACAATCTTCGGGTGGCATGTAGTATTTCGATCCACTACCTGTGCTCTGTAGATCTGCTAGTCCATATATAAACCGGGGGTTACTCAGTCAGGACATATAAGATAATGCAGGGCTCTGTATTCTATGTAACCATGAACGAAATAATTGACACATGACAGGAATGTCTTTGATCATAGATTTGCTCGATCCGAACTGACCTAGGGTTAAACAGCCACACCCATGGCCTCACATTCCATGCTTACATCATTATTATTCGCTAAACGTCATTAACAAAAGTCTGGGGTTTCGTTGAAGTTAATTTCTTGCCTACAGTGAAGAAGTCATATTACATTTATTTATCTTCCAAGTACTGACCTTCATGTCAATAGTTTTAAAATAAATATTCAGATATGTATGTATGTATGTATGTATGTATGTATGTATGTGTGTATGTATTTGTATATGTACATATATGTGTGTATACAAACAAACCTATATATATATATATAT
>NC_068985.1:37551924-37558683 GCF_001194135.2 Octopus bimaculoides
CACACACACACACATATATGAATAATGCGGCCAACTGGCAGAATCGTTAGCACGCCGGGCGAAATGCTTAGCGGTATTTCGTCTGCCGTTACGTTCTGAGTTCAAATTCCGCCGAGGACGACTTTGCCTTTCATCCTTTCGGGGTCGATTAAATAAGTACCAGTTACGCATTGGGGTCGATGTAATCGACTTAATCCCTTTGTCTGTCCATGTATTTCCCCTGTATGTTTAGCTCCTTATGGGTACTATATATATATATATATATATAGAGAGAGAGAGAGAGAGAGAGAGAGAAAGAGAGAGACCGACAGACATATATATATAGTTCTATATGTCGGTATTTAATTAATTGTTTATTTTATTTTATGGATCATATCGTAGCTAAAAAACAGATGGCTCTCATTAGATAACAAATTCTTTAAATATAAACATACAAACGCTAAAACAGTAATAGTAGTCGGAACGTAGAACAGTCGAAATCGTTATGATATTGAAGAAAATGTAGGCGCCCCCTTCACGTGGGTGCACTTCATGTATTTATGCAGAATTTGTTTAGGTGGTTTTCCTTTGGTGATGTTCCATGACATTACATCGCTTTCTTTTTAGGTTTTAATCTATTTTTCCGTTTTATTTTGTCATTGTAATATAACTTAACCGTAACCCTAACCCACATGGCCTAGTGGTTAGAGCAGTGGACTCGTGGTCGAGGGATTGCTGGTTCGAATCTCAGACCGGACGATGTGTGTGGTTATGAACAAAACACCTATGCTCCACGCGGCTCCAGCAGAAGGTAATAGCGAACTTCTGTTGACTCTTCCGCTACAACTTTCGCTCACTTTCTCCTCCAGCATCTAGCAGCACACCTGTGACGGACCGGCGTCCCGTCTAGGTGGGGAACCTATACACCAATGAAACTGGAAAACCGGCCCTTGTGAGCCAAGCATGGCTCGAGACGGAACAAACAACAACAATATAACAATATATATTGCATTTAACAACAATATAACTTAAATGCAATATAGCTTAAGTGCAATGAAACTTAAATTCAAGAATTTGAAAACAGTCTAACAATCTTAGGTCGGCGGGGGTAGTTACCGTTTGTATTAAATACATTGCAGCCAAGAGTTTTGTGACACCAAGTTTCTAAGTTCAAACCCATTTCTTTGGTGTGCGCGTTGAATCGCTGAAGCGAAGGACGAAACACATTTCGACACCTCACCGATGTCAAATTTGTCACGTATCCTTCTGAGGTCAACAAAATCATACCAGTCAAATATTATATACCTAGGCCTATTCTCCATTTTTTTTTAGTGGGGGGTAATCACAACAAGTCACATAGCAGGTAGTCCATTCATTTCCTAGCTCAAACAGGTGAGACCTATCCTACGCTCGGGTTAAGGCATAAAATGCAACCCTCAATATCAGCAGCGGGGCCCGACAGCATATGCTGGTTTGCCCCTGCCACATCATGCTGGTTCCGTACCCCTTTGAGCAACATCAAATTCACTCATCCGTCCACAAGCACTCTCCAAGCTTTCCTATAATTTATGAACTCTCTTGTTTCTCTCATTCCAACACCTCTAACCACCAAAGCTTTTCGCAATCCATCCATCCACATAAACCGAAATCTGCCTTTGGTTCTTTCTTCATCCCTCTCCTTACATCCCCTCCTCATCCATCCTCTCTATGTGGCCAAACCACCTCAACATTCATCTATCCATTTTGGTCGTTAGTTTTTCTCGTATTCCTGCTCGCCTTAGCACCTCCTCATTCCTCATCCTGTCCATCCGTGTCACACTAACCATAACTCTCAGACATCTCATCTCAAACACATCTAGTCGTCTCCTTTCCGACTCCATCAGCTCCTAATGTCGGCACAATCACGCCCTCATATACACCTCTTTTCACTTTCATATTCAACCTTTTATCTCTCAGCATACCTTTCACAACTCCCGTCCCTAACTCTGTATTCCACTTCCTCAGCCAACACGCCATCCGCCGTCACATGTAATCCCAGACACTTAAAAACACTCACCTCCTCTAACATCTCACCATTTATACTCACACATCCATCCTACCAGCCTTTCCACCTTTCGAACATCTCATCACCTTACTCTTAGCTACATTTACTTTTAGTTTCCTCCTCTGATACACTCTTCCAAACTCTACCACAGTCAAATATTGGGTAGATACAAGGAACTGTTCGTTGCTTCTGTATTTCTAGCTGTTTGCCTAAACAAGGAGTTAACCAAAAGCTGCTAGCATCGAAAAATGTACAAAATAGTTCATACTGGTTGGTGTAGATAATATTCCGGATGATCGCTGTTAGAAAATCTTTGATCATAGGTCTGCACATTTAGATTTAGATTTAACCTGTGGTTAAACAACAATAACAACAATTTGTACAGAAGAACTGAGGAAAATATTGTGATATTTATACAAAAACATGTCTTAAGGGAGGTTGAAACTGATCAATGATTTCGCATGCAGAATAGTAAAACAAGGCAGCGAGCTGGCAGAAACGTTAGCACGCCGGGCGAAATGCTTAGCGGTATTTCGTCTGCCGTTACGTTCTGAGTTCAAATTCCGCCGAGGTCGACTTTGCCTTTCATCCTTTCGGGGTCGATAAATTAAGTACCAGTTACCCACTGGGGTCGATATAATCGACTTAATCCGTTTGTCTGTCCTTGTTTGTCCCCTCTGTGTGTAGCCCCTTGTGGGCAGTAAAGAAATAAGAATAGTAAAACAATTAATAGATCTAATTATGTTACTACAGCGATAATTTGTTCAGTTATCACATTAATTTTATTCAGATTTAAGGTGGCGACCTGGTAGAATCGTTACCGCGTCGCACAAAAGTTTATTAGAGGCATTTCATCCTACTTTTAACGCTCCAAGTTCAAATTCCGCAAAGGTCGGCTTTGCTGTGCATTCTTTTGCGTTCGATAAAATAAGTATCAATTGTCACTGAGATCGATGTAATGGACTTATCCCTTCTTTCAAGATTGCTGAATTACCTGTCAAAATAAGAAAGAATATATAAATTTGAAGGAGTTATGTTTTATATAGATTTGTGGGATTTTAAAATAAATTTAAAGCAATGAAAATAACTGAGAATATGGAATAACGGAACAGAAGAATTAAAATATTTGATATCACTGTGCGTGTTTAGCTTCACTTGAGTTCCATTTTTCATCATAATTTCCATTTATATACTCTAACAAGTTTAGTCGACTATTCCTACCTTCCAAATGTTTTTAATCTTGTTATTATTTTTGTAGAAAACATTCAAATATAACTGATGCAAGTTTTATCTCTGATGTTCATTAACTCTTTCAAATATCACACTCACACAAGTACACGAACACTCACACGCTTAAAATATAAAGGTCACTAAAACCTCCTTGTGTTTTTTTAAGTGCCAGTGCTTAGGTTATGTTATAATGTTAAAACTACACGGCATGATTGCTCGGTTAATCCCTTAATTCCTTGTACAGTTCTGCCATTGCCTTATTTCTCAATATTCTGGAACTCTCATTTAAAGAGCACCTGTGTCTTTCTATTTTCAAATTGTTTAAAAATCCTTTATTATAGACAATCTTTTGATTACATTATACTGCATTATCTATGCCAACATCCTAGGAATAACATGTGACCAGTCGGTCCTTTTCTACATGGTTTTGTTGTTTAAGTCTCATTTTCTCCATTCATTTTCTTATTTCCTTCATGCGACTATACACCATTTCATTTGTATCTTCTTCCATTCGAAAGTCTCTCTAGTAATCTTACAGCTCATTGATATGTCGGTGTTAATCTTCCAATTTGATGATCCTATTTTTCTTCGATATGCTGTTCTTTGAAACCAACATTCCATATATGAGTCTGTTTATCTATCGGTCTATTGTCACATTCATATATTAAGCCGTCGATTTATTTGCATTCAGGTTGGTCCGGATATTGAATAGAGCAGCTAAAATAATGAAGTACCGCATAGTTGAACTGTTAGTCCCTTTCAAGTAATCGATTTGCGTCGGCAAATACCATTTAGTAGGCTTTGCAAATGTTAATGTTTGTACGATATAAAGAGACAAGAATACGGATGATTCTCGTAAAATACTTCGTTTACAAGAGAAATATCTATAGTGCTACTTAGAAAATACGTAGGAAAATGTGTGAGATGAAATGAAAGAATGAGGAAGAGAGGGTAGCCAGGAAACAGAGTTGTTCATAGGAAGTCAGTTGTTAGAGTAATGAGACAAAATTTGGTAAGCAAGAAAATACCGGGTTACACACAAACTAAAAATTATCACACGTATTGCGGCGCTTCGCTGGTGACCTATCGTTGCATCAAGACGTTGGTATAGTTCATATGTTATTGCATGTCTATGATGGTTCGATATTTCTTTAATATGGCAGTCTAATAATCTGTCAGATCATTACCTGGTCATACTGTGGAGCCTTTATTTCCACGAAATTTGTTTCATTCTTATTCATTGTTACAATCTGGACATTAGTTGAAACATTAACCCGTTATAACATCATTGCCTCCATATAATAATTTTGGTATCTCAGTGTATTGCTCTTGTCTTCTAATTCCAGTTCCGATTCCAAACATGCTTGTATATTTGTTCCGATACTTTCCTTCTATATTGGTCTTTGATCCAGCGGGTCATTACTGTGTTGCTGATTCATTAGCAAACCAGTTTTATCGATCTGTTGTTTCATTGGTATGCTACTATATTGATTCCTCTTTTCCTTTGCAAGGTCTGTCCCTTAGAAGATCGGCATCATTTGATCATCTCTGTTAGTCTGCAAGTTCGTTGGTATATTGATCTATTGATTTAACTATTCATCAATACATCCTTTCCCCGAATGTAAGTTCTGCGTTAAGGTGATAAACCCATACACTTTAATATCATTTATGTATGTCTTTCTGCTTATCAGTTTCCTTAGACGCTGGTTTGTTGATCCGTAAACTATTAACTCGTCAGTCTCTTTCCTTCCTACATTGCTCTGCTGGATCTATTTTCACATTTATTTTTCATTGATAAGTATCTTAATTTATTGCCTCTTATTAAATAACGGTATCATGTTGATGAGTAATCTGCAGTGCGTATAATTATGCCCAGTATCCAAATACTCAGGGAAGGCTTACAGTTATTTTTAACGAAAATGCGCAAAATACCCGTTATGACACTTTGTTCAATACCATATACCTAGGCGAGCTGGCAGAGACGTTAGCACGCCAGGCGATATGCTTAGCTGTATTTCGTCGGCAGTCACGTTCTGAGTTCAAATTCCGCCGAGGTCGACTTTGCCTTTCATCCTTTCGGGGTCGATTAATTAAGTACCAGTTACGCACTGAGGTTGATATAATCGACTTAATCCCTTTGTCTGTCCTTGTTTGTCTCCTCTATGTTTAGCCCCTTGTAAGTAATAAAGAAATCAGAAACGTTAGCACGCCGAGCGAAATGCTTATTAAATACAGCAGTCTGGTAGAATCGTAAGCACAAGTGTAAAATGCTTAGCAGAATTTCGTCTGCCTTTAAGTTCTGAGATCAAATTCCACCGACGTCGACTTTGTGTTCCATCCTTTCTGCTTCGATAAAATTGTTCTGCTTGAGTACTGAAAGTCCATGTGATCGAATACATCCCTCCCACAAAATTTCAGGAGACGGTAGAATCGTTAGCATGCTGGACAAAATGCTAAGCAACATTTCGTCCGTCTTTATGTTTTGAGTTCAAATGCCGCTGAGGTCGATTTGCCTTTCATTCTTTCGGGGTCGATGAAATAAGTACAAGTTACGTCTGGGAGTCAATGTAATAAACTAGCCTCTCTACCAAAATTTCAGGTCTGTTTCTATACTAGAAAGAATTACCATGGCATATATTTATGAATTATTTCAGAAATATGAAGATTTATACAGGCCAACCAATGTCAATAGACTGAAATTTCAATGAACAATACAAAACAGTATATAACAAATTACTTAACTCGATGATATATAATGGTGTTTTCTTTGGGGTTTAAAGACGAGGATGTTGTGTTTTTTTCTGTCATAGACTTCAAAGCTATAATCTATTTTAGGTTTAATACATGTATGTATAACTTGGAATGAAAATATCTCAATTTGACTGCATGTTTCACACAATTTGGACAAGGTTTGTATATTTTGATAAGTATATTTTTAGCTTTTAAAATATTTGCTTTGCACAGAAAGTTTGTTTTTGACAGTTCGTTGATAGAAACGTTTTGTTTCTCTTGCTTGAATTCTAATTTTTGGTAAATCACTTTATGTCTTTAGTCTGTTTTCCCAATTTTGTTTTGTTTCTGGGATTCTATTTCATTGTTCTTGTCTTGTTTCTGTTGTTTAGACCCAGAAACAGCTCTAATGGAACATTACTAGTACCACCTCTGCATAACGTGGAGTACATTATTTAAGACATTAGCGTGTAACTTGAGGAACGTTTGGCTGTTATTCCTTGGTTGCCTAATAGCCACATAAAGACTCCTCGTGGAGTTGATAATTTACTTGTTTATATTTCTGCGTGATTTAAGTTGTTGCATCACACACACTCACACACACACATATATACATAATACATACATGCATACATACATACGTACATACATACATACATACATACATACATACATACATACATACATACATACATACATACAAGGCGGCGAGCTGGCAGAGATGTTAGCACGCCAGACGAAATGCTTAGCGGTATTTCGTCTGCCGCTACCTTCTG